>NC_136999.1:952971-962971 GCF_032717465.1 Coenobita brevimanus | reverse complement strand
ATTATATTAAATCGCAAAAATAAGTAATAAAAAAAGAAATTAAAGAAAGTTAATTAGAGAGAGAAAGAGAGAGAGAGAGATTGATGAAAGTAGGAATTGAGGAAAAGGGAGAGAGAGGGAGAGAGAGAGAGAGAGAGAGAGAGAGAGAAGTTAAAGATATACTGAAGACGTAGAGAAAATAAAGAAAATAGGGACCTTGACTAAATAGAGAGAGAAAGTGAGGACCTGGAGGAAACAGATTTGGAGAAATTAAAGACAGTGAGAAAATAAAGACAGAGAATAAAAGGGAGAAAATTGAAAGTGAGGGCCTTGAGGATATAGAAATAGAGAAATGAAAGACAGTGAGAAAATAAAGACAGAATAAAAGGAAGAACATTGAAAAGGGGAACAAAGGTAAATGAGAAACGAAAGGCGAAAGAAAAATAAAGGAAATAAGAAAGTTAAAGCCAGGAAAAGTTAAAGAAAGTGAGAAAGTAAAGATAAGACGAGAGAGAATTAAAGCGAGTGAGAAAATCGGATCGTGGAAGAAATAAATCGAAGAGAAATTAAATAGTGCAAGAAATGCGAGCGAGGGTGAAAGTTAAAGCAAGTGAGAGAATATATGAACTTGAAGAATAATGCAGCTGAAAAAATGAAAGAAAGTGGGAAAATTAAAGCGAGTGAGAAAATTAAAGCGACTGAGAGAAATAAAAGATATGAGAATTAAAGCAAGTCAAAAATAAAGCAAGGATAATATCAAGGCACATGGAAAATTAAAGCAAGTGAAATAGAGCGAGAAGGAAAGTGATAAATTAAAGAGAAAATTAAAGAGAATGCGAGATTAAAGCAAGTAATAATTAGAGTAAAAATCAAAGCAACTAAAAAACAAATCAAGTGGGAAAATTAAAGCGAGAGAGAAAATTAGAGCAAGAAAAATAAAGGGAGAGAAAGGAGATAGGTGAAAAATCTGAGGCGGAGAGCAGACCTTCATGTGGAGGAGGAGGAGGAGGAAGAAGGAAAGAAGGAGGAGGAGGAGAAGAAGGAATAATGATAATAATAAGATGGAGGAAGAGGAGGAGGAGATGAAGATGATTAAAGAGGAGGAGAGAGGGATGAAGAAGAGAGGGTACAAGAGGAAGGAAGAAGAGGACAAGAGAGAAGGTGGAATCAAGAAAAAGAGGAGGAGGAAGAGGGGGAGGAGGAGAAGGAGAGAGGGTAAAAAGGAAGAGAAAGAAAAAGAAGAGAGGGAGTGGGGAAGAAGGAAAGAGAGGAAGGAAGGGAAGAGGAAGACGAGGAGGATAAGGAAGAGGAGGAGGTACAAAGAGAAAGAGGAAGAGAACAAGAGAAGAGGGAAGAGAAAGAGGGGAAGAGCTGAGAGAAGCGAGGACTGAAGAGGAGGAGAAAAGAGGAAGAGGGGATGGGCTGAGAGAAGAGAGAATTGAAGAGGAAGAAAATATGAGAGTAAGAGAAGAAATAAGGTGGGGAGGAAGGAGAGTAAAAGAGAAGAGAGAGAGAGAGAGAGAGAGAGAGATTGAAGTGGAATATTATTGGTAGAGGAAAGAGGATTTACAGCGAGGGTTGAGAGAGGAGGGGGGGGGGCGGAGGGAGAGGGAAAGAGAGAGAGAGATTGAAATGGAATATTATTGGTTGAGGAAAGAGGATTTAAAGCGAGGGAAAATTGAGGGTTGCGAGAGAGAGGGAGAGAGAGAGAGAGAGAGGAATGTTGTTTAAGCCTTATAACAGATATGAGGTGATAAAAGGGTTAAGGGAAGGGAGGGGAAGAGGGAGGAGAGGAGGGGGAGATGGGAAGGAAGAGAGAGAGAGAGAGAGGAGAGAAGGGAAGAGAAGAAAAAGAGGTAGGGAGGAGGAGGGGAAAGTGGGGAGGGAGAGAGAGAGAGAGAGAAGGGAAGAGAAGAAAAAGAGGAAGGGAGGAAGAGAAGAGGAAGGGGGAGAAGGAGGTGAGGATAGAGGAGGGAAGAGAAGAGAGGTGGGAGGAGGAGAGGGGAGACTGAGAAGGGAAGGAGGGGGGGATATGGGGAAGAGGGGAGTGGAGGGGACGAGGAGGAAGAGAGAAGAGCTAAAGAGGAGAGAGTATGGGGAGTGAGTGGTGAGAGGATAGCATTGAGGGTGAGTGAGGACAAGGGGGAGAGGAAGAGAAGAGGAAGGTGAGGGGAGAGAGAGAGAGGAGGAAAGAGAGGACGAAAAGGAGGCGAGGAGAGAAAAGGGAAGGAATTGAGAGGAGACAGGAGAAAGGAATGAAGAAGAGAAGGGAGAGAAAGAGATAAAAGGAGAGAGGGAGGGACGGAAGAGGAGAAATAGGAAGGTGAAGAGAAACGGGAAAGGAAAGGGTGAGAAAGAAGAATGAAGAGGAGAATGAGGGTAGGGGAAGGGCAAAGAAGAGGCGAGGTTGTGGAGGAGTAAGAGAGAGGAGGGGTGGGCAGAAAAGGAGAGAGAGAGAGAGAATCACTGAGATCTCTAATAAACTCCATTTCCTTTAATTCAGAACCTCCTAATGTAATCAAAGCTTTGTATTAGTCGTGTGTGTGTGTGTGTGTGTGTGTGTGTGTGTGTGTGTGTGTGTGTGTGTGTGTGTGTGTGTGTGTGTGTGTGTGAGAGAGAGAGAGAGAGAGAGATGGTGAGGGGAAGAAGAGGATTTAAAGTATAAGTTGAAGTAAAGGAGGAGGACGATGGAGAGAGAGAGGGAGAGAATGTTGGAAGTGAGGGGTAATGATGGTTGTTGCTATTGTTGGCATTAAAGATGAGAGTGTGTAGTGTGTTGGTAATGACACACTGCCACGGCGCACCACCAGTATGAGGAGGAGTAGGAGGAAGTGGAGGGAGAGTTGGAAAAGGACTTGTGAGGAAGAGGAAAGGAGGGAGAGGGAGGGATGAAGAAGTAAGAAGACGAAGATTTGGAGGAGGAAGAGGGAGAGGGAAAGAAGATGAACAGGAGGTGTAGGAAGATGGAGGAGGAGTATAGGAGGAAGAGGAAGATGAAGGGTAAGAGGAGGGTGCAGAAGAGGAGGGGAAACAGAAATAAGAAGAATAGGATGGTGTGAGAGAAAGATGAAGGAGGAAGAGGAGTACAAGGGGAAGAGGATGGGGAGGAGGAGGAGGAGAGGCCATGATAGGAAGAGGATTGGAGTTTAGGAGAAAGAGTATAAGGGTATGGAGGTGGAAGAGGATTTAGTGAGAGGGAGAGCCAAGCTGAAAGAAAGGAGGGGTGAGGAAGGATGAAGGTGGTAAGGGGTTTAAAGATGAGGAGAGAGAGAGAGAGGGGGGGGAGAGGGAGGAGGGAGAAGGCATTGTTAGCAAGTGATGAGA
Organism: Coenobita brevimanus; assembly: GCF_032717465.1. Lineage (NCBI taxonomy): Eukaryota > Metazoa > Arthropoda > Malacostraca > Decapoda > Coenobitidae > Coenobita > Coenobita brevimanus. The sequence goes on along the minus strand of NC_136999.1, from coordinate 959,668 downwards.
AAGTAACCATTTATCATTTTCTATTTTCTGCTTCCCCCTGACTGAATAAACTGAGCTTAGGGGATGGGTCTATGCAGGGTGGTGCATCTATAACCCTCCTTGCACTCCGATAGTAGACTTCTCGTGTGTTGCGGGGACGGGTTTGTCAGCGTTGTCAGTGTCTATCCTGCATTATTTTTCATTTCTGACCTCCCCTGCCACACCTGAAGATGAAGCCGTTCTCGAACACACAAAATATCACCAGGTGAGCCTCTAGTGAAGCGCTATTTACGGAGCACCCTGTACAATGGAGTTCACTTTTTCTCGACACTGGAGACGTTAATCTCATGGCGCATCCACACGAGTACTTGCTGGCACGGGCTCTTGTGGGTGGAATTCTGCATCACGTCAATCCGTGGAGTTCTCGCCCGCACCAGGATGGATTTGGTGAGGTCGCGAGTTGAGAAATGCTAAGTGGCATTAAGTCGTGGCAGTGATGAGTGTCTATTTTTTTTGTATATTTATTTATTCATCAGCTTATTTAATATTTTTTGCATAGGATTTTGTGCCCAACGTTTTCTTTATATCTTAGGTGAACCCCCAGCCTTTAGGTGGGAATGAGGGTCATGATGGTGATGATGAAGAGGACATTACCTTCGCCCCTGTGGTATTTGCTAGAGTACTCAGCAGGCATTAGACATTGAGGAAAAGACAATATGATACTGCATGACCTGGGCTAAAGAAGACGCGATTTATCAAGGAGCAAGAGTGGTGGTAGTGCGGTGTGAGGTGCGGTGTGCTGGCAATGTACTTTTTATGCAGAAAATAAAGAACCCGAGCCTGCAAAAACCGTTCCTTCCAAATGACATTGAGCCAGAAAGTAGGTCCGATACAAGATTGGTTAATTTCAGGGATATAATGACAGTACCACCACCACCACTACAACCTGTTCGGGGAATGTTTGGCAGCTGGGCGTGGCAGTAAGGAAAACGGTTGTTGTTGTGGCCTCAGGCTTATATGAACGTGAACCAGTGGACTGAAGGCTGAAGCTGACATATTCTTGCAGTCCACCATCCTTCTTTTGAGGGACAGGGAGGGAGTTAAGGAGCGCTTGCATAGCCAGGCAGTGGAGTGTTCAGGTTATATTAGTACCACTGGTACATTTCAGCACTAAAGATGGTGAGGCAGGGAGATCAGTTTCCACGAGGCCAGGCCAGCAAGTGACCAAACAACCAGTCAGCCATGTTTACCACAGTGAGTTTACTGGAGTGCCAGGAACCAAGCAAATAGGCAAACAAGCAACCAAGCAGGTAGCCAAGCAAGTAACTAGGAAGCCATGTTCTCCAAAGTGTTTCGTTTGGAGCGCAAGTCCCGTGACGATCGGGGCGGGCCAGGGCGCCCACCTTCTGCTGGCGATGGGCTGCCCAACTACTACCCACTGCAGCAGGCCACATTTGCACAGCAGCGGCGCCGAATCGCCATGAATGACACTACCCCAGAGGCCATGGAGCAGGAATTGGATCTTCTGGAGTTGGTGTGCCGCAGCGACAGCCTCCATCGCCGACTGGACCAGCTCCAGGCCAAGTATGAGAAGATGGATGATGGGATAGACAGAGTGCAGAGCCAGGATGGTCAGGCTGGCAACAAGACCTCCCAGCACACCATGTTAAATATGCGAGTGTCAAAATCATTTGAGGAGAGTGAATGCAAAAAACCTAGTTTCTTCCAGCGACTGTTTAAGCAGCGGCTGTCCCGCAGCCAAGACAACCTCCTCGATGAACCCCCACGGCCCCTGTCAGCTCTAGGCCACCGTGATATCAGAAATGATCCGCCACCAGGCAGACAGCGCCGCTCAGCCAGTGAGGACGTTTTGTCATCCCCTCGTGAAAGGCGGCCAGGGCGAGGGCGAGATGGGCGGCAAAGTCTGGGGTCTGAGGTGTGGGAACAGCACCTATTGGCCCCGCCCCTGCCCCATCGAAGCGGCTTCAAGCGCAAGCGAGTCATCAAGATGTACAATCTCAGCCCCATACATCAGCGACACGAGTTCTCTGGCTCATCGGAGTCTTGCAACGCCAGCTCCGACACAGAGCAAGAGGAGCATCGTGCGGCCAGCACACCCACACACCCACCCCATTTCAGTGGCTGCAAGGCAGGGCATGGACCAGCCAACACTGGCCTAGGAGCCACAAACCCTGGCCATGGAGCCACACACACTGGACATGGAGCCACAAACCCTGGACATGGAGCCACACACACTGGACATGGAGCCACAAACACTGGTCATATAGCTGCAAACATTGGCCATGGGGCCTCTAACACCAGCCATGGAGCCACAAACACAGGCCCAGGACCCACAACTACTGGCCATGGAGCCACAAACACTGGCCAGGAGCCTGTCAGTGATAGGTGGAAGCCCAATTCACTGGTGGTCCCAAGGGCACCCCCAGGTCGGCGAGGAATCTCACTGGGAGAGGCCGGTTCGTATGGCAGTCTGGGTCGGCAACGCGAGTCCCGAAGCCACACACGCCTCACTAGCCTGGATCTGGATCCAAATAGGTTGGCGACCATCACACTCAAGAGGAATAAGAGTCCGGATGACCCATCAAATCGCCCCACCCTCACCCAGCCTTCCCCACCAATCCCACCCCGCACCAACCCTCCTCCACCCTCCAGACCCGCCCACACGCCCTCTCCTACGCGTGGTAGCTCTCCCATTGCCCCTACATCCCATGGATCACCAGTCACCCATGTCTCCCCTAGTACACAAGTCTCCCCCGGTACCCACACCTCCCCTGCTGGTGAAGGGCGGATCAAACCCATCCTGAAGAACTCCATCAGACGACATGACAGTGAGCGTCACGACACCCCCCGAGCCACGCCATCCCCACTGTGTCGCTCTGGCAGCTCTCGGGAGGTTCTCCTTACACGTACACCCAGCACCCCCCGTGCCATCCCACGCTCACCCACACTGCCCCAATCCCATTCCTACTCCCCGCACACGACTCGCCCCAGGTCACCTAGCACATCCCTTCCCCGATCCACCTCCCCTAGCACGACTCTCTCTCGCACACCCTCCCCCAGCACCCCCAGTGCTCGTCCCCCCTCACCCCCAAAGACCCCAGAGTGGGAGGAACACACCCTACATGGACGGGCTCACCCATTTGCACGTAGTAGACGACAACAGCGCATGAGGAGGAGTTACCGGCAGGAGCATCCACCCAGAGAGCTTGCCGACGATCCCACTCCTCGCAAGGAACTGCCGGCTCACCCGGAATTGAGTGCCCCCAGCGAAACTGAAGCACCAAATGAAACAACAATCAAGCAAAGCCGGCGAGAGAACATCATCAAGGCCCACAGTGCGGATAGTCCCAAGACCCCAAACCCACAGCAAGAGGCGCTTGTCAAAACCCCGAGTTGGGACGACCGTGGCTCAGTACAGGCATGCCGATCTGACCCTACAGGCACCCTTAACCCCCCACAGCACAACCTGAGACTGGCGGCCTCACAGGACCAGATCTCAAACATGCCGACCCACGCACAGGAGCTTTCCAAAACAATAAGCGTACAGGACCTGGCAAATCGGAACAACGTGGAAATACCCATACCCATGACTCGCTCCAAGACATTGAGTTGTCAGGATCTCCCTACACGGTTGCCCACTTCTGCCTCGATCAAGGAGCTCGACCACTTCCTCTCGGCGATCATACAGAACCTCGAGTCCCAGCTGAAGTCTGGAAGTAGCCTATCAATTAGCAGTCCTCGTAGGTCACCCGCTATGGACGAGGCTCGGAAGAGGAAGCCCAAGAAGAAGAAGGAAGATGATGATGATGAGGCTTCAGAGGCATCGGAGATAGGGAAAGAAGCCAAAGAAGTCATGGAAAAGCACACGAAGGATGGGAAGAGCGTGGAGGAGGGAGGAGGGAAGGGGGAAGATGAAGCACGGGGACAGAAGCTGGGAGAGAAGAAGCCATCTGTTGAAGTCCCCCCTAGGAAGTGTAAAAGGTAAGAAAACGGATGAATTTACTCTCTCATCATTGAAACAACCCTATGCTTAATTCCAGCCAATGCCATTATTCAGGTGAGAAGGAGTCACAGGAATCAGAGAGAATTAGTTTCATTATTGAGGTAGTATTCTGGTGAAGCTAAGGACAGGCGATTGTATACATCTGAGAGAGAGAGAGAGAGAGAGAGAGAGAGAGAGAGAGAGAGAGTCGTAGGAGCGTGAGAATTAACATCATTATTGGAAGAAAATGGGAGTGAGGTAATAGGAGGTAATTAAGGGGAGACTTAGCCTTTAGGAAGAGTTTACCGTTATTGGTGTGCGAAGTTAGCAAGGAAAATGAGAGAGAGAGAGAGAGAGAATTTTCCCGTGATTAGAGCAACAGGTGAGCAAGGAGCAACAAGTGAGAGAGAGAGCAACAAGTGTGTGAAAGAGTGAGGCTGAGAGAGAGAGAGAGTGAGAGAGAGAGAGAGAGAGAGAGACAGACAGACAGACAGACAGACAGACAGAGACAGAGAGAGAACTGGGTGAATTAAAGAGAGATAGAGAGCTTGGGGCTGGAGAGAGGGAGAGGTAGAACTGGGTGAATTAAACAGAGAGAGAGAGACAGAGAGAGAGAGAGAGAGAGAGCCAGCGGTCTGACACTCTGGCCTTTATTCAAGCAGAACTCTCCTCCACCCCTCCATCTCTTTCCTCCATCCCTCCACCTGTTTCCTCCACCCCTCCAGCTCTCTCCTCCACCCCTCCAGCTCTCTCTTCCACCCCTCCAGCTCTCTCCTCCACCCCTCCACCTCTTTCCTCCACCCCTCCACATCTTTCCTCCACTTCTCCATCCGCTTGGCTACTATTTTCATTTTACTCTAATTTGGCCTACAGTCGCCTCTCTCTCTCTCTCTCTCTCTCTCTCTCTCTCTCTCTCTCTCCGTCTGATTTTTTCCCTAACTTTGAAGACTCCCTTAGTGGTATTTTTTTTTTACCCTTTCTTCATTAACCCTTTTAATCACTGCAAGGTTTATTATTATTATTATTATTATTATTGCTGCTACTACTACTACTGCTACTACTACTACTACTACTACTACTACTACTACTACTACTGCTACTACTACTACTGCTACTACTACTACTACTATATCTACTGGTATTGTTGTTGTTATTGTTATATGTTTTTGTTGCTATCATCATCACTACCACCACCACCACCACCACCATCACCACCACCACCAGAGAGGGAGGGAGGGGGGAGAGAAATGGTGTGGCATTTGAGGTGGTGTTGGTGGTGTTAGTGTGCTGGTGTTATTGTTAGTAGAGGCAGTGTTTATGATATGGCTGAGAGAGAGAGAGAGTGTGGGGAGGGTGGGAGAGGTGGAGAGAGAGAGAGAGATATTTGAAGCCGCAGTTAAAGTAGTACCGACAGAAGGTGAGAGAGAGGGAGAGAGAGAGAGAGAGAGAGAGACTTCATTTCACATCCGCTCAAATAATTTTTCATTTCCGTTGAGTATGTTCAAGTTTCCTGCAATCGATTTTTATCATATTCGCCTCGGTGTCATATTATGCCGTCACTTTCACTCACTTTCACTAAACTTGGTCACACACTGTCACAAGGTCATATTCCTGTGTTTGTCTTTTTATGTCTATCTGTCTATCTATCTATCTGTTTGTCTATCCGTATCTCTATCAATATCTATCTGTCTATCTACTTTTCTATCAGACTGTCATTCTTTTGTCATATTCACTTGGTCACTATCACTTTAGTTTGTGATGACTTGTCCCCGAATATGCCTCTTCACCTTTCACATTCTCTCTTTCTCTCTCTCTCTCTCTCTCGTGAGTGGTATCAGAATATTCGTCCCTTGGCTGTCATCTCTCCTCCTCCCCCCTTCCTCCTCCTTCTTACTTTCTCCCCCTCCTCCTCCTCCTCCTCCTCCTCTTCCCCTCTTCTCCCCTGTTCTCATTTTCTTCTCCTTCCCTCCACTTCAAGATTTTCCTCCCCCCTTCTTCCCCTCTCCTCTCCCCCTCGCGTCCCTACCTCTCCCCACCCCCTACTCTTCCCTCCCCTCTTCGCTTCTCTCCTCCCGTCCCCTCCAGGATTTTTCTCTCTCTTCCTCTCTCTCTCTCTCTCTCTCTCTCTCTCTTCTAAACCCTCCCTCTCCCTCCTCCTCTCACTTAATCTCTCTGTGACCTCTAACACTCTCTTTCCCACTCGCTCTTCCTCGCTCACTCACTTTCTCTCCCTCTCACTCACTTTCTCTCACTGCCTCTTGTTTTCTCATTTTCCCTCCCCCCTCCTGTCGCCTTCCCTCACTCACTTCCTCTCTCTCACTTTCTCTCATAACCCGTCTTTCGTTCACTTCCTCTCACTCTCACCCCCTCTTTCATTTTCTCCTATTCCTCCTATCACTTTTTCGTTCTCTCTCATTTTCTCTCAGTCTCACTCACTTTGTCTCTTCACTTTCTTTGGTTTCCTGTGCCTCCCTCACTCCCTCACTTTCTCACCCTCTCTCACTATCTTTCACTCTCATCCACTCTTCATGTCAGTATCTCAGACTACCCTTCTCTCTCTCTCTCTCTCTCTCTCTCTCTCTCTCTCTCTCCTTTAATTAGTGATAGCACACCTGTCTTACCTGCCCACTCACTTCTCACTCACCACCACCACCACCACCGCCATCATCGTCATCACCATCACCACCACCACCATCAACACTATCATTGCTCTTA
>NC_136999.1:885471-947971 GCF_032717465.1 Coenobita brevimanus | reverse complement strand
GTCAGTCCGCCAATCTCGGTTATCTGGATATTGAGAGATGGACAAGGAGAGAGGGAGGGGGGGGGTTAGGTCAGGGAGGTAAATGAGACGGAAAGTCAGGAGGAAGGTAGAGACAGACAGATAGGGAGGATGGAAGGTAGAGAGAAAAGGGGGAGGGAGGTAAACAGATTGGAGGTGAGGGGGGGCAGGCAGGGGTGAGGTAGTAATGGGTGAGGCAGAGAGGGGTGGAGCAGGCAGGGGTGAGGAAGGGAGGGGGTGAGGCAGGCAGGGGTTAGGCAGAGGTGGGTGGAGCAGGCAGGGGTGAGGAGGTGAATATGTAACGAGTCAGGCAGAGGGTGTGTGCCACTGACCTATTCTCGACTGTGACCTGTCCTAAACCTGACCTGCCCTAAACATAGCCCCCCACATCCACACTTGTACCCACACTCACACTTACATTCATACCCACACCTACACCCACACCCACACTCATACCCACACCCACACACCCATACCCGATATAACCTTCCCAGATCCATCTCAAATTCCACTTTTTTTTTTTTTCTGCAGGATGAGTGAGTGTGGATCATGTGGACGTAGGTGGGTGGAGCCCCGCCTGCTGCCCTGCCTCCACACCGTCTGCACACCCTGCCTTCACACCCGTGCCACCACCGCCACCCACACCACCACCCCAGGCAGTCGCAGGGGTTCCCACGAAGCCCACACACCCACACCCACCCCCTCTCTGGTATCCGGACACACATCCACGCACACACCCACACCCTCTATTGTATCCGCACACACACCCACGCACACGCCCACACCGTCCCTCGTATCCACACACACACCCACGCACACACCCTCGCCGTCTGTCGTCTCCACATCCACACCTACACATGTGCCAACCGGTACACACTCCCATACTCCCACCCACACCACCATACCCACCGCCACCACACCTACACCCACCGCACGATCCTCTACACCCACCGCTCGCTCCATCACGCCCACCGGCCGCTCCGCCACGCCCACCCTCCGCGCAACCACACCCACACATCGCTCGCTCACACCCACGCCCTCCGTAGCCTCCACCACATCCTCGACGCTAAGTACGGGTCACGCCTGCCACTTGAACGGGGAGGGCGTGGATGTGAATGGAGAGCCAACCATCAGTCACCACGCCCACATCACTAAAGGTACGGTGGCACGCTTTGTTTATTGTACAGGTAGGATTCCGGGAGCTTGAGTGTTGAGTGGGTGGCCCATGGAATGCTGCTGATGAGTTCTCGCAGTGCCATATTTTTCTCTTTTCCTGATTTCTGGACCCCGCCTCACCCCATCCTTAGGTGGGAAGAAGAGGTCGGGATGATGATGACTTAATGATGATAATGATGCAACATTTTTGGTCCATCGTAACCCACTTCCATTTAAGTAAGATACGGCACTGTGATATTGACACCACTGCAATATTTTATTTATTTTTGTTTTTTCAGCCTCCAAAGTGGCGTCTCAATAGTTTGGTTCCCAGATCATAGATGGCGTGGAAATGATTTGGTTCCCAGATCATAGATGGCGTGGAAATGATTTGGTTCCCAGATCATAGATGGCGTGGAAATGATTTGATTCCCAGTGCATAGATGGCGTGGAGGTAATTAGTTCCCAGGCCTTAGGTGGCGTGAACGTTGCCCAGTGGAATTGATGCTGAGTGACGTCACAGTTTAAGATGGAGGGGTCACGGAGAGAATCAGCCAAATCTCTGCACCGGTGAAAAAGAAGGCGTTAACTTTTTTTTTTTTTTAGGGGAAATAACGTTAGGTAAATTTATATAAGTAAATTTGGCCGTGTGGATAGGATGGTGAATGAGAGACTGACTAGAAGAGTATGTGAGTGAGATGGAAGGGGAGAGGAAGAGGGGAAAACTAAGGAGATAGAACGATGGATATATGAGAGAGGAGGATGTGAGTTGGAGGAAGGGCAGCCAAATGTCAAAGAACACTGCGATCGAGGAAGAAGAGAGAGGAGGGAGAGGAGTGAAAGGAATGAGAAGGCGGAGAAGGAGAATAAGAATGAGATGGAACGATGAGGAGGAGAGATATATGAGAGGGGGGGGAGGTGAATCGGAGGAAGGACAGCCAAATGTCAAAGAACATGGCGATCGAGGAAGAAGTGATAAAGAGGAGAAAAAAACAGAAAAAATAAGAAGGTAAAGAAGAAGAAGGAATAAGGAAGAGGAGGAGGAGGAGGAAATAATGAATGAAGGTAGAGGTGTGAAAGGGATGGAGAAGGAAGACGAGGAGGAGGAGGAGAAGGAACGAAGGTAGGAAGAGAAAGAAGTAGAAGCGTAAGAGTAAGGGAGAGGAGGAAGGAAGGAAGAAGAGAGGAAAAGGAAGCAGAAGAGTCAAAGGAATGAGGAGGCGGATCCCATTTGTCGGTGGCAGAATAATTAGGTCCCTTGAGAGAGAGGGAGAGAGAGAATTATTTTTCGGCCAGAAAGCTATTTGTTATTTTTTATCGTGTGTGTGTGTGTGTGTGTGTGTGTGTGTGTGATGCAGGTTATGATGCGATTTATGTCAGCAACACGTAACACCCGTCATTGCATTACTCAAAAAATTACCGTCATTTGAGCGTTTTATCATCATGATCATTTTTATTTTTTCCATCTACCCTCATTTATATCCTGTTTACTGTACCTTGCTCCAGTCCTGTTGTAGCTTGTTTCACGAAGCTTACTTGCAGAAAAAGGCAATGCTATGGCTCTACATCGTTTCATACCACTTCTTGACATGCATCGTATTTTTGTGTTATTGTTACAGTTCAGCATTCAGGATGGAGAGATGGCAATTCTGGTCCAAGTTAGAGTAAAAAGAGTGTAGTATATTTGACGTAGTAAAAGTACAATTGTGGACAAAATTATCGAACTCTTACACAGTGCTCTGAAAAGTTACTGGACTCCGGAGATGCACTGCTGAGTACGGAAAGTCATTCTGCGCTGCCACATTGATTATCGTGTGGAAACTGGATAGATATTTATGTCTGCAGCTGTACATTTAAGATATCAGACCTCAACCACCCATTCACCCCACTGTAACACATGCCCATCCCACAGCCAAGTCAGAAGGCACGGAAAGTACAACGTCAGGTGAACACGAGGACAGTGGCAGCGACACTCACTCCAGGAAGACCCCCTCATGGCCCCTCTCACATGACCTGGACTCTGTGATTGACCTTCTAAGGGACCTTACCCCCAGCACCACCCCAACACCCCCTGCCACCGCCCCCCGCCTCACCCTCACCCCCACCGGCTCACCTGCACCATCTGCCCCCAACACGCTGGATTCCAGGACCAGGAGAGGGAGCACAGACAGTGGGACCAGGGCTAGGGGTATGTGCCTCTCACTTCAATATACTTATAATTATAGTAATGATAATAATAATAATAATAATGACAGCAAGGACGAGGATGATACAGTAATAATAATTATAATAGTAATATTAATAAAGTGATGGTTATTGAGAGAGAAGGTGAATCTCGGTGTGATGTTACAGTGATTGGAGAGAGAGACTGGAACTGGTGAGTGTTCAAATACCTGGGTACAGTGATAGAAAAGAGAGGAATATGTGCAAAGGAAGTGGAAAGAGTAACACAAGGAAGGAAAGTAGCTGGTGCTATGAAGGCATTGATTAAAAAACATTGGCTTAAGTGTCGCAGCTGTGTGAGGCTTACATGAAGGTTGTGTTAGTTCCAGCTGTAACGTATGGATGTGAGACTGGTGTGGCATGAAAATGAAAGGTCAAGAGTAAGAGCAGTGGAGATGGGATTACTGAGGAATGTATGTGGAGTGCAGATAAGATACAGAATAATGTGATTCATGAAAGATGCAGAATGAGAAAGTCTGTGGACACCAGAATCAAAGAGAGTGTACTGAGATGGTTTGGTCATGTGGAGAGAATGGATGACAATAGAGTGGTGAAAAAGGTATATGTGAGCCAATTTGAAGGATGGAGGAGGCGAGTTAGGCCAAGGAGAAGGTGGAGGGATATGGTGGATGAGTGTGTGAGAAAGGGAGGTTTGGAAGTTGGTGAAGCTAAGGGACTGACAAGAGACTGAGCTGGCTGGATGAATTTTGTGTGGAGAAGTGCTTAACCAGGGATTTAGCACCTCATTTCAACATTACAGTGTTCGGATTGACTCTAACAGATAGGTATATGCGAAGCTACAGAACGTGTTGAAATTTTCTGGGCGTATCAGATAGAGCCAGGATTCCGGGGGCTTGAATGATGAGTGAATGGAAGTGTGGCTCAATGAATTGGGCAAACTTAGCCTGTCTGGACGTTGCTACTCCTCACCCAGTCCTAGGATGGGAAAGGAGGTGCGGATGATGATGATGATGATAATAATAATAAAAATAAGAATAATAGAGAGACAGGATTTTAAAAACTGGATCATAGGGTGACTCAAGTTGAACTCTAGAGGGATCTGGAGGCATTTCCCTTTAAATTAATATGGTCATTGGGATGGCCAGGTATTTTTCAGGAATGACCAGTGCAAGTGTGGCCATCTGTCTGGCTGTACCTGCCAGTGTGGCTGTCATCATTTCATGTTTGTGTGCTGAGGCTCAGGTGTGTGAGAATGAAATGTGACTATTTTTGTTTCTCAGTTACTTGTTTGTTGTGTGATATAGAGTTGATGTTCTCTTTTCCTGTTTACTGATGCATTGTTCCCCAGGTGCATTTGTGGTGTAGTGCTTTAAATCTGGGTAAGAGACAGAGCTTCCTCATGGTGTTGTGGGGAGTATTAGACCAGAGACTGCTTCATGGTATTAAATGATGTATTGTACTGCTCTTTCCGTACCATATAGCTCATTCCGTACACGATATGGTCTTGTCTGATGTTGTTTCCTATATAAAGGTATGTTTGTCGTCAGGTGTGTTAATGGTGTGGTGTCCTGAGTGTGGGTATGAGGCAGAGGTTCCTCCTGGTGGTGTGGAGTGCTTCCCCCTCAACTATGTCCTGCAGAAACAACTGGTCCTTGAGGCACTGAACTCAGACTCCACAACTGTCTTCTGTGACCTATGCCATGATGGTGAGGAATGTGTTTTTTTTATCCAGAGGATAAAAAGAGGAAGGAAACCAAATTCTTTCTATCTATCTATAGCCCGACGCCCTAATCCCGCAAAGGGTGGCCGCAGACAAAACGCCTCCAAGTCACTCTGTCACCCATCATTTGACTACCCTCCCCCCAACTCACCCCCCCCTCCCTCATATACCTCTCAACTCCATCCCTCCACCTCATCCTTGGTCTACCCTTCCCTCTCCCTCCCTCCACCTCACCTACATACATTTAATTAAATATAGAAAAAAAAAATCCATACACCAGACTGCAGGTGTCCACCTGTCATTTTAAGAAAGTGTGCAACACCTGGATTTGAACTGCTGTGGGTTTTAAGTTTGGAGGGGAACTAACCTACTTTGTCCAGGATGGAGAATGAGAGACTTACTCAGAGCGTATGTGAGTCAGGGGAAGAGGTGAAGGGGGAGGGGGAGACCAAGTGTGAGATGGAGGGATGGGGTGGGGAAGTATATTAGAGAAGATGTGAGTTAGAGAGAGGGCACCCTGATGACAGAGGATGAGTAATGTTGATCTAGTTTGTAGCCACCCCTTATGGAATGAGGGCTTTTGGTGGCAAATAAGTACTTAGCTAGAAGGATGGATAGTTTTTTGTAGGAATATTACTGTAAATCATGCTTTTTGGAGGCAATTTGTTTGTGGCTACCCCATGTGAGATTAAGGCATTTGGTGACAGGCAGATAGATAGGTAGATAGCTTGTGCAGGAATATTAAATTGTTTGTAGCCTATATATATATATACCAGGTGACATCATGGTATTTCCTCAGAGGTGGTGGCTGAGGAGCGTTGTGAGACCTGCCCAGTGAACCTGTGTCATTTGTGTGGCACGGCACACACACGACAGCGCCGCACCACCACACACAAAGTCATCACATTGGAGGTGAGCAGAGAGGGAGACAAAGAGAGAGAGAGAGAGAGAGAAATATGAGTGTTATAGCTGCTTGTATCTATCATAATGGTGGCTGAGGTGGGGAAAGCAGATGCATGGGGGAGAAGGGTCCATGGAGGAGAGTGGATCAGTGGGGTGAAAACAGGCCCATGAGGGAAACTAGTTGAATGGGGAGACAACCCCTGGGAGGTGTAACCAGAGACAGCCTTTTGTGCAGATTTACTAATTACATATACTGAGAGGTGGGGTATACAGGACTGGGTGAATTTATTGTGTTTTTTGTTGACTTTACCTGAGAACCAGCAGATAAAATATACATCATCATCATCATCATTATTGCCCACACCTCTTTGCCCGCCAGAGAATTGGGTGAGGTAGGGTTCAGAGAGCAAGAAAACATCTGATAGAAGGAGAACTGTTTTGTCATTATATATAATAATCAGTAACCAAACATTTCCTTCCTATTTTTGACAGGAGGCGCGGTCAGTAGGGATCCGAGAAGTGGCACACACTTTGGTATGTTCGACGCATGGTGAGGGTGAGGTTGGGTGGTGGTGTCGTGGATGCCAGGAGCCACTGTGTGCCACCTGCCTGGCCACTCTCCACCGTGGCCATAACACGGCCACCGTCACGCAGGAGGCGCCACACATACGTGCAGCTCTCACTAAACTTCTCAACACTGCCACTGCAAGGTTGGCCTATATTCTGCCCATAGAGACACAAAGACACGTACTGTAGCCAGACTATGATATGGTTCCCACTGGATGAACTGACACATTTGAGAAACAAAGGAACAAATTGGTATTATTACTCTTATTACAGCGCTTTATTATTGACTTCCAGTTGCTACACCTGGCAAGGTGTAATAGTATGACATTGAGTAATATGATTTTTGTTTATATTATTTTTTTACTTTTTAGATACCTGGTATGTATGAATGTAGATGTCTGGTGGTAGAGCTTTCAGGTAAGAATGGACTATATAATGTACATGCAGTGGTTTGGGTCTTAGAGGTGACTGGAGGTTTTTCTATCATGTAATGTTCTATCGGGGCCATAGGTTGGTTTCCTGCCTGTAGATATTTTGGGCTGTGGTAGCCAAGCCTCAGGTCCCTACACTCCAAAGGGGACAGAATTGGATTGGCAGTTACCATTACCCTTCTGTACTATCGTTTTGTTACAGTCACACTGTTGAGTGTATGTGTTGTGAAATTTGGTGCTGCTGCAAATACGATGAGATCAAGAGCAGTTCTGGTAGAGGCAAATTGTATGTGGTGTGGAAGAATAGAATGGAGCAATATATTGATGAAAGGGACATAAGAGGACGAGGAGTGTTTGAGTGAGTGAGAGAGGCTTGTGAGGTTAACGGAGCCTGGAGGCATTATCATGGCCATCCTCTGTTCAGGGTTCTCAGGAGAAAGTTAGGCACTGGAGATGATGATGATGATGCTGTAAATACAGTGCATTATCTCACTCCACCTCCATCTGCCCTAGAGTAGATGTCATGCCAAATGTTGTGGAAGAATAGATTGGTATTGGTGTGAGTGTGGAGTGTTGGATTTGAAGATGATGATGATGATTGATGACTATGACAGTGATGATGATGATGATGTACCGCAAATACATTGCCTGACTCCACCTCCATCCACCCTCAGAGTGGATGAGCTGCTAAGTGCAGTGGAGGAGCTGGCAGGTGCGGGTGTGAATGTGGAGGTGCAGGGCCGTGCAGTGGGAGATGAAGTGAATGCTTTTGTGGACGATTATATCCTGGCCCTGGAGCACCACCGCACCACACTGCTGCACCAGGTGAGGGGTGGGCGGTAGGTGGTCATCAGTTCTCAACCCCATGAATACAGTAGACATCTTTTTTGTTTACTCTTGCAGCTACCAAACAGTATTATTCAACTTACAAAAGACATTTTTTTTTTTTTAATGCAAGGAGGAAGGACCCAGAAGCTAGAAGCCCACAAACTTGTTCCCTTCAAGGAAAAAACTTAACAGTGGTTCGAATTCAAGATCTGTTCATTTCAAGATGTCATAGGCAGAAGGAAATACACAGAGAGGAAGACATTTGCAGAGTTGACATGTAGATTTGGCATATACTGTAGAAGGTTTTGTTAAGAATGTATCTCCTAACCCCTCCAGCATGTGAAGTCTTTTGTGAGCTGAATAAAACAGTCAGGCTGTACCATATCAAACCTCTCCAGAGTGATAAGTTTCTCCCAAGCTGAATAGAATTTTCTGGAGCCAGCAGGAATAGAATTAAAATGGCTTTATCATATTGAAGGGGGTTAACTCCCCCTCCCCGTCCTATCCACACAGGTGCGTCAGGCATGTGAGCGAGCACAGAGAGGGCTGGTGGTGGAGTCACAGCGTGTGGGCCAGACTGCCTCGTGGCTGCGGCAGGGATGTGACCTCACTCATGACCTACTACACCATGCCGGAGATGCGGAGACACTTGCTCTGTCTCCTCTGCTTATGGCCAGGCTGCAGGTGTGTTTTAGCACTTTTTCTTTTTTTCCTTTTTTTTTAAATTTATTTAGTTTCATTTTATTTTATTTTTTTTCTGGTAGAAGTAGTATATAGTTGTAGTAGTTGGTGCCCTAGGCTTATTTGGACATCAACCAATGAACTTCAGGCTGAAGCTGCCCTCCTCCTGCAATCTACCATCCTCCTTTTGGGGGACCGAGAGAGAGTTGAATGATGCTTGTATAACCAGGTAGTGGATCTGTTTGGGCATACAGGGGCCAGTGCAAGAATGTATCCCTATCCAGCACCACAGCTTGCTGGTAAATTTGTCATATGTCATGGCACTTGATCCAGACTGCCTTGTTTCTGTGGCAGGGCATGTGGCCTTGCCCATGACCTCGTATGCCTCACTGGGGACACATAGATGCTTGCTCAATCTCTGTTATCGCCACTGCTCACCACCATGCATCAGGTGTGACTTGGGGGTTTGAGTTGTGACCAGATGTAACTCTTATTTTGGTTAGACTATAACTGCCAAGCCCTACTATTTCCAGAGCCTGCTGAAGGAGGGTGTGCGAGGGTGGGGACGGTGGAGTAGGCTGGCCCTCCTGCCGGATCACCATGCAGGCCGGGTCAGAGGTCATCGCCTTCAGGGGGTCATTGCAGACACGCCGGCACATCCAGCACACTCAAGACTAAAGCCTTGTAAGTCATATGACAGGTTCTCTTATTCTATCTGTCTGTCTATTGCCAGACACTTCAATCTCATAAGGGGTGGCCACAAACATATCACCTCCATGTCGCCCTGTCCAATGCCACTCCACTGCCTTGCTCCCAGTTCACACCCCCCTCTCTTATACTGTATACCTCTCCACTCTATCCTTCCAGCTCATCCTTGGCCTCCCTTTCCCTCTCCCTCCCTCCACCTCACTTGCATACACTCTTCCCATTAGTCTTCTTATTGATTATTTTTATTATGATTATTATTGTGATGATGATGATGATGATGATTATTATTATTATTATTATCTATTATTATTATTATCTATTATTATTATTATTATTATTATTATTATCTATCTATCTATTGCCTGACGCCATAATCCCGTAAGGGGTGGCCACTTGACTTTGAGTTATTTGTTTTACGGGGAGGGGCACTAACCCTCCACCAACCCACTTGTTGACACGTAGGGAGTTATTATTATTATTATTATTAACTTTTTTATTACAGTATTTTAAACATAATTTTCTTATGGCAACAGGAAATGTTGGTGTATTAGGGGCATATCTTGTTTACTCTTTTTGGTTGTTTGTTTGTGTCTGAAACCGCTGTCCTTCTCAGTGGAGGCCTGTCAGGTGAAAAGGGACTACAGTATAGTTTTTTCACTTTAATGTGGCCCAGATTTTCTTTCTTTTGTAGCTTATTTCATAAAGCTCAGTGATAGAAAAAGGTAATGCTTTGGCACAATGTCTTTTCCACTGTACCTCTGCCTGCTTAGCATCATGTTCTGGTGTCAGTCTGCTGGTACAGCTGTGCATTCAGGATGGAGAGATGTAAGTTTTAGGCCAAGTTAGAGTAATAATAATGTATACTACTTTTGCATTCCAGTGTGTGAGGTGAGCAGTGTGAGTGTGGGGTCGAGGGTGGTGGCATTGGTGGTGGTGAGAGATGAGGATGGTCAACCCATCACCCATGGGGGAGAACACCCAGTTGCGGCTCTTACATCCACCACCGGAACGCACCTGTAAGTACGTTAGCCATTTACTGTCATTCTGTCAATCTATCTTTGTCTATCTGCCTGTCTACCTACCTGCCTGCCTGCCGGTGTATATCTGCATGCATCTATCTTCTTATCTCTCTGTCAGACTATCAATCTATGCCTTTCTGTCTCTCTATAGCTAGATGCTTTATTCATGGATGAAGTGGCTACAAGCACATTGCCTTCATGTCTCCCTGTCCTCTGCCATCATGCTGCTCTCCCTCCAGCTCACACCATCCTCATTCATGTGTCTCTCCATCTCACACTTGGTCCCACACACTCCCCCCTCCACATCATCCTTGATCTCCCTCTCTGTTTCATCCTGTTATGCCACAGTATTTATTCATTATAGCTCAGCCTGTAGTTCATATGCAGAAATGTATAAGAGCAGGTGATAAATTACCGGTACTTTTTTGTGGTGCTATTTTTTACTGTTCATGGTTCTCCAGACTGTTTGTCTATATGATTTTGTCAGTGTTTTCATTATGGTTCCACATTCCAAAATTTTCCGTTATCTGAAAAGCCTTTATAACCATGCATTTCAGATTTTAGTGTTTGTATGCACTGATGTTTAATATGATGCTTGGTGCAGATGCAGTTGTTCTGTGCGTGACCGAGAAGATGGATCATATGAGGTGGTGTTCAGTCCTCCTATCTCTGGACCTGCCCTCCTCACTGTCACCATACAAGGAGCCCACATTCAGGTCTGTTATAGTTCTTTGACTGGAACTTGGCCCAGATTTTTAGTGACAGCATGTGGGTAGAAGTGAAGGGAGTTTATCCTGTCAGTGCTACCACTTGAAGGTGTCCATCTTTTTAACCTGTGGAATGCAAGTCACAGTTCAGGCTGAGTCAGGCAGTCTTTCCCTTCAGATTTACACACAGGAGTAGGCTCATAGGCCAGGTAATTGCATGCTACACCGGATAATCATGTATTCTCTTAGCCAGAGCATCCTCTAGAGCTTATTGTCACGTCATCACCAGCCAGCATTGTGAACAACACACACACCAAGGAACATCAAAACAACACCCATCACATGATATCATACACAAATACTGTCATCTCTTCCCCCTTGCCTGCCTCAGACCAGCTGCCACAAGCATATCCATACCCAGATCACTCGCCGTTCCATTCAGTCACTCAAAGACAACACACAACTGCATGCACTGCCTCCTGATATCCACCGTTCTGAATCCTACCTCCCTCATGAGGACAGGATCCACCTGGCCAGGCTGAGATATGGGCATCATCCAGCCCTCGTGAGTTATGAGAAGAGGCTGGATGACTCCATCGCCGATGCCTGTCCAGGATGCAACACAGCACCCCATACTATTAAGCACATTATGGAAGACTGAATTGCACACAGTTGCCTGCATCACCAACACAACATTCACTCCTTGAGAGCTCTGTGGAAAATCCCAGTCTCAGCCTTGGCCTTCCTTAGGGACTCGGAGCTGTTCGGCCAGACTTCCTAGAGAACAACTACTACTACAACTGCAGTGTGAGTGAGTGTGAGGAAGGGTGAGAAAATATGTCACTGTAGTTAAGGGGTTAAAATGCTTTCTCTTAACAGGGAAGTCCTCTAGAGCTTACTGTCACACCGTCACCAGCCAGCAGTGTGAATAGCAGTGTGAGTGACAGTGTAAGGGAGGGTGGAGGGGCGGGGAGGCGTCACACGGGGGTCTACCATTGCTGCACCTTCTGCTCCAGTGGCGGGGACAAGAACATTGTGTGTGCCTGTGGAGGGACCATGCCAGGTATCTTTATTGTTTTTTTGGTTTTATTTACTCTATTTTTGGCTGAATTTATGAAATTTTTATCGCTCAGCATATTTTATTGGTTATTGCTACCATCCCAGGTCTATTTATCTATCTGTCTATCAATACCTAGATACCTTATACCCACAATGGGTGGCGACAAACAAGCCATCTCCATGCCACCCTGTCCTCTGCCATCAGGTTACCTCTCAGCAACTCAAACTTCTCTTTTTCATATATCTCTCCACTCCATTCCTCCATCTCATCCTTGGTCTCCTCCTCCACCATACTGACATACACTCTCCTAGTCAGTCTCAATTTATTCATTTCTGTTGTTATTAGTATTATATTGCTTATCATATATTAATATTACCATGCCAGATACCTTACTGTTTAATTGCTTAGTATACTGTTGCATACTGTAACTTTTTCCTTACCATATTTTACTGCTTATAGTACACTATTGCTTGTATTTTATTGCCTATCATTACTCTGTTGTTTTATTACTTGCTGAGTGTTATTACTTGCATTATTTCATTGCTTGTTGTGGCCTCAGACTCAACTGGATGCAAACCCAGTGAACTGCAGACAGAAATTGTCTTTCCTCTGGAGTCCACAATCCCCCTTATATGGGAGAGGGAGGGAGTCAATGAATTTGTATAACTGGGCAGTGACACCATCTGGTTATATTGTTGCTGCCACAAGATGGTGTCTTTTTCCAACATTGTTATATTTTGTACTGGATTTGATTATGTATATTATTTTAATGCCTGTGTTATTTATTGCATAGCAGATTTTATTGCTTTATCATATTTTATTGCCTACCTTACTTTACTGCATAGTCTGCTTTATTGTCTGGCATGTTTTATTGCTTATTTCTAATGTGCCAGGCACCACTCTCATTTATTGCTTAAATTTTGTGTTCATACTAAACCACAAGCTCTTAGCATATAAATTTGTTTATTATAACATAAAGTCTGCCATTGTAGCCTTGCATTAATGTCTGAATAGCCACAAAAATGTTTAAATTATAAACTGCTGAGACTTCTTAATAATTTTGAAAATGATTAATCAAATATTGCATTATTCTATTGTAATTTTAACTTTTCCTTCATCAGTCTGAGTCTAAATGATGAGATAAATTAGCTCATAATGAGAATAGATGATGTACTGGCAGTCTTCATTGTAAGAAAGGCATAGTTTTTAAAATATAATTTTTTGTTTTTGTTTTTACACACGGTTGCTATTGTAAATTAGAGAAAACTACCTGATCAACTTCATAGGTAACATTGAAACTTATCTAGGCAAATTTCTTTAATTTGCCAAGAGCACAATACTAAAAGTATACATCAGAAAGGCAGTAACACAGTCAGGTCTCCACAGTTGGGGAAGCTAAAGTGGGTCAGTGCTGTACAGTGTGCACACTTTAAATTATCAGTATTTCAAATGATGGAGCCAATGGGGAGGAACCAAAGGTCTGACTGGGGTGCCTAGGCCTCCAAGGTCCCCTCAAAACAACACCACTGCAGAAAGGCCACTATATGTATAATGAGGACTGGCAGTATGTCGTTATCTTGCTGTATTTACAACAGTTCCTTCATCATTCAGAGTCTGAGTAACCAATGATGTATTATTCAGATGTATTTTTAACTTGCCCTTCATGTCTGAACCTAAGGAGAGAATGAGGACAGCATGGAAGAGCGTTATCAGTGGAAACGTGTTGTCAGTGGCGACTGACACACCACGGTATAAGTAACTGTTGGCACCAGGACTCAGGGAACAGGTTATGTGGATGGGAATACAGGGGCATTACTAGGGTTTTATAAATGAGGTGGCCAAACAGTAACCAGCCCAAGTCATGGGGTGGCCCAAGGAGAACTCATCTGGGGGGTTAAGGGGTAATGGTTTTCCCTCACAAATTTGAGTGGCATTGGGGTGGCCAGGCATATGTCAGGGGCAGCATGTGCCACCCCAGCAACCCCAGTGTGGTTGGCCAGAGAGGTTATCTAGAGAGAAATAGCGTATATGAGAATAAATGAAGTTGGCTAAGAAATAGATTTTTGTGGACAGGGATTATGGGTGTAAAATTACTGCAGGTGGCCAGAGCACAAGTTATTGTATGTCAACATGAACTCTTGAAAGGTGGTAAGGATGGAGGAGTGATGGACAGATGTAACCAGAGTGTACAATGAGGCAGGTGTGAGAGCTTATAAATGTTGAAAGTGTTGGCTTTATTTCATTAGCTAAATATGAAACAGTGATACTGTTATGAGATGATTAATCTGGAGAAAGCACTCATGTTGTTTGTTGTTGTTATTGTTGTTGCTGTTGTTGTGTCCCAAGGCTCATGTGCATGCGAACCTGGTGAATTGCGGGCTGTAGTCACCCTTCTCTTGCAGTCCACCATCCCTCAATTGGGCAACAGGGAAGGAACTGAGGGACATTTTTATAACCAGGTAGCAGAGTTGTCCTTGTATATCTGTGCCACCACATGAAGAAATCTCTCTCCAGTACTAGTGTGTCTGAGTAACATAATGTTAAACAGTAATTCTGTTGTAAAGTTATACATCTTATAAAATCACTCACATGGAATAACATCATGTAAAACAGTAATGCTGCTGTGAGGTGAAGCATAGATATATACATTACTGTATTGAAGAAACTGTTGTATGTTGACAAAAATATCCAGAGTGTAGGATTTTGATATATATGGACACTTGTTGCCTCTTGATCTTCCACAACACTGTCATCTTGAGTAATTGCCAACAAGGGTAATCAAAGTGTACTGTATGAGAATGGGCAAGTGCAACACATACAGTGATCAATGTTTGATAGGCCAAACGTAAAGAAAATGAACCTGAATGTGTGTGTGTGTGTGTGTGTGTGTGTGTGTGTGTGTGTGTGTGTGTGTGTGTGTGTGTGTATGTGCATGCATGCTTGCGTGTGAGCGAGTGAGCAAGCGAACGAGTGTGTGTGTGTGCGTGTACTGGTGAATAAGTATACATTTGTATACCAATGGATAAGGTGTGTGTACCAGTGGCCAAGGATGTATGTGTGTACTGATGATTTAGTCTGTGTGTGTGTACCAATGGATAAGGTGTTAATGGTGGGTCCACAGGCGGGTACCAAGGGTGTGGACACAACCACGCGGGACATCCTGGACACAAGCACTGGTCCTGTTGCGGCCAGACCAGCTCCTCGGCACCTTGCACCCGACCCCCATCAAAGTACTACCATGTCACGCTGTAGACATATCCACACACAGATCTTCCCTCATCATCCTGCCATAATTCTCACTGTAATCATCATCTCGTCGCATTCCATCTCTCTCACAGCCTCTCTCATCCTGTATGTGCTTCCTCCTCTCACAGTACTCCCAGGTCATTTTGTAACCAAGTCCCTTCATATTGATCATTGTGCCACCCTGTCACTTCTCCTGTTTCACTCTCATACCAATATCATCATCTCATCTCCTTTCATCTCTTGCACCCGGCACTCAACCCCCATCACAGTACTACAATATCACACTGTAGGCACATCCTGATACGTTTCATTATTCTCTCACATCACTATTTGCCCATCACCATATGTCTCATCCCTGAATTTATCTCACCTCATGACATTTCACCAGTTTATTGCTGGAGAGGGATGCCTTCATGTGGTGGCACTGATATTACTAGGCAGTGGAACTGCCCAGCTATACAAACATCTCTTAGGGTAGTGAACTGCAGGAGAATGGCATATTCAGCCTGCAGTCCACTGGGTTCATGCTCAGTTGATCCATGGGTTTCAACTACAGTTACTATTAGTTACGCTGCATTTCCTCACTCTCACGTTCTAGATATGTGTCGTCATCATCACTCTCATCACATTACTTATCTTCATCTCATCGCTCCATATCTCATTCCCCACGGTCTCTCCTTTCCTCATACGTCACTAGTTTATGCCTGCATCACCTCACCCTCACAGGCAATATAGAGTTTCCCCATTCATGTGAGGGTTAATGGTACTGTTATTGACTCTCTCAGGCTCCTGTGACTCACCCCCAACATAGTAAAATCATCTGGTATTAGCCAAAATAACATACCAGAGTTACCTTCATCATGATAGTGTTATTGGAGACTGTATTAACACATAGGCTCCTGTAACTCACCCACAATTTAGTAAAATAATCTGATACAGGCATTAACTTAAATATCAGAGTTGACCTGACTATGAGAGGGGTATTGGAGACTCAACTGTATTAACACACAGCCTCCTATGACTCACCTACTACATTCATCAGGTGTTGGGCTGAATAGAGTACTGCATTAGAGTTGTTCCGAGCATGAGAGAGTTAATGGTACATATATTAACACTCAGGTTCCTGTGTTGTGACTCTGAGAGAGTTAACATGTCAACTTTTCGGATTTACTTACTATATGTTCAGTGGTAACAGGTTTAAATGGCATTTTTTAGATTCTGTTCCAGGAAATCTATATATATAGTATCCCGGAATATGTGTGAGAATCTTCAGTGAGTTTTTTTGTGGGCTATTTGTAGTAATAATATCATCATCATCATCCAATCCTGTGTTGCACCCTGAGAAGTGTAGGAGCCTGGGGCTAGGCAAGTTGGTCCTGATATATAAAATGAGAGTGATCAGCTTCACACATGCCTGAGTGGCAATACATGAGCAATAAGCCCCAACCATCCCTTGGATATAAACCTGCACTGGCTCAATCCAACTGGAGCTCCTCCATTACCCACTAAGCCACCAGGAGCCATAATTTGGTTATATGGTTACCATCATCATCATCCTAACCTCCTTTCCCACCCCAGGGCAGGGTGAGGAGTAGCAACGTCCAGACAGCCAAAGTTTGCCCAGTCCAATGGGCCATGTTTCCATTCACTCGTCATTCAATCCCCCAGAATCCTGGCTGTATCTGATATGCCAAAAACATTCGCCACATTCTGTAGCTTCACATTAACATATTCGATAGAGTCAATCCAGACATGACACATTAAGAAGGGGTGCCAGGTCTCTGATCATGCACTTCATCTCACAACATTCATCCAGCCAACTCAGCCTCGTGTCAGCCCCCTAGCCTCACCAACTTCCATACCTACATTCCTTACACACTAATCCACCATATTTCTCACCTTCTTGGCCTACCTTGCCTCCTCCCTCCTTCGGATTTGTTCAGATATACCTTTTTCACCACATGTTATCACCCAGCATAATACAGTATTATATCTGCTATTTTGTTTTCATTTTTTGTTAGAAGGAACAGTCTTGTGGGCTTCTGGCCTTTGGTTCCATCTTCCTTGCAGAGAAAAAAAAGAAAAGGGGGGGGGGGAATAATGGCTTTAGTTTTCACCTACTGTGTATCAACTATTGTGATGATCTTATGGGTAAATTATGATGTAGATGAGATGGAGGGATGGAGTAGAGAGATATATGAGAGATGGGGTGTAAGTTGTGAGGAGAGCAGGAAAATGGCAGGGGACAGGGCAACATGGAGGTGATTTGTCTGTGGCCACCCCTCAAGGGATTGAGGCCTGAGGCTATAGATAGATGGATTGATAGAGATCACTTCCACTTATAAGGATATCAATAATTGTAGCTCCATAACAGTGAAAAGTGGATCTGCATTGATATAGCATTTATTAGTCAGTTTAGCCCAAGAAAAGCATCCTGAAGTTTCTCACACACTTTCCAGGACACTCTGTATACTTACTGTATGTTCTGTGGTAACAGACTCAATGGCGTTTCTCAGATTCTGTTACAAGTAATAAATATTTGTGAAGTCTTATGTGGACATCTTGACTTCATTTTGCAAATATCTTCTCTATGTTTAAACCCTTCACTGCCATGATTTTTTTTTTAATTGATTTTGGGAGATTGTTGAAGCAAGGTTTGTCTGAAATGTGAACCTGGTGAACTGCAGGCTGAAGTTGTCCATCCTACAGTCCCCCATTGGATGACAGAGAGTGAGTTGAGGATGTTTATAAAACCGAGCAGCAGATGTCTGGCAATACCTGGGCCTCCACATGAAGGCATCCCTCTCCAGGCTGCAGGGTTACATATAACATTCCTTTACACCTTCACTATCTGGGGTTCCTCCTAACTTGAATAAAATCATCCGATGGTTGCCAAGTCAGTTGAAAAATCCATCATGGCAGCCAAGGGGTTAACACTGGTGAATGCTCATCGTTGAAATGTTTGTGCCTCAGCCGGAGGTGATAAATGTATTTCTATACTCAAGGAATGGCTCATAATTGTTCATAACTGATGTAAGAGATATATTACTGTACAGTGTATGGATGTGCATATTATATAGTGAACTTAATGGCTAAATTTTAATTCATGATCCTTGAAGCTTCCAAAGTCATCATTAGCATCCTGATTTTTCCCCAGACATGGATGGGGTGAGATAGGGCCTCAAATAGCAGGAAAAGAGAAAGCATGATAGAGAGAAAACTACCAATGACATGTCCAGTGAAATGGGCCAAACACACTCACACATCATTCAAGCCACCAGAATCCTGGCTGCACTTCAAACGCCTACCCATCTGTTCATGTTTCAAGGTGCATGTGCTATATAATCTTTGTTTATTAGAGTTTTCTTTGCTTTTTAGTTGTTTGTTTCTCATGTTTTTTTTTCCCCATCTGTAATAATTGTTTTAGCATTTTCCACATTTTAGTGCTCTGTTTCTGGTGTACAGTAGTCCTCTTTATTGGTTTCAGTTTTTGTTTTTAGTGGTTTTCATATTTTAGTTGTTGAGTATATTATTTGTTGGTGTACACAATAGTTTTTTGCTTTTTGTCATATGCTGCCGATGACCAGGTGAGATGACATGATTCTTGTTTGTTATCATTGTCTTCAGTTTCTTTCCAGCATCACCATCATAATGCAGTATTCATTGGTTACTTAGGTTCTGTTTGTATCATGTAATTCCTCATGTTTACTGAAGCTCAGATGCTGAAGAGGGATTCGTTCATGTGGTGCAACTAACATAATCAGGCAGTGAAGTAGCACGGTTATAGAGATGTATCCTTGTTTTGGCCGCAGGCCTATATTAATGTGTAGTCAGTGGACTGCTGACTGAAGCTGCCTTTCTGCAGTCCACTGTCCACCATCCTCTTCTGGGGGCCAGGAGAGGGAGAAGTTGGATGTTTATATAACTGTACTGTCACTGTCTATCTATCTATCTATTGCCAGATGCCACAATCCCATACGGGGTGGCCATTTGACTGTGAGTTATTTGTTTTACAGGAAGGGGCACTAACCCTCCACCAACCCACTTGACACGTACGGAGCACGTATGGTTTGGTTATATGGTTACCACCCAGTGTTGTAAATGGTTTCTTGGCTTACAGGAAACCATTTGGCTTGTCACTCAATGTAAAGCCACCTGTAACGGAAAGAAAAGCATTAAGTAGTGACAGGAAAGATGGGAGAAATAGGAAGAGAGGAGGGCAGGCACAGAAAAAGAATGATAAAGGGTAAGAAAGAAGTAGGCAGCACTACATTGTCATTATGTGAAATGTCCCTCACCAGCACCACCATGTGGCTGAATCAATGAACTGGGTACTGTATTAAGTTTTTCTATAGGTGGTGAAGGAAACTTCATTGTTGTCCTGATATACCTTTACTGAAACAATAACATCCTTGTAACTCAGAAGGTGAATGAGTTGAGTATTCATGGCATTTTGCACCAATGTCAACATAAAATAGCACCTCAAGATTACAGACAATTAGCACATCAACCCCAAGAGTCTGTAATGGCCAGCTTCAGTGTTTTATGAGAGGGTGATGCAGAGAACACGAGTTGTGGATAAAACCATATTCCTCACCGGTTTCATCATTGAACCTGTTGGCAAAATCAGGTGGAGGCGAGGGGGGAAAGAAAGAAAAGAAAAAATAGAAGCTTGGAGGAAAATTATCAGTAATTTCCTAACAAGTTCAATAGAAAAAAAAAAAAAATTGTATTTCACCAACATAAGTAGACCTCATGGGGAAAAAAAAAAAAAAAAAAAAAAAAAAGTAAATGAACAAATAAAAGCTGCCTGATTTAAACTTCATACTTCACTAGCATGACACAGGGTAAATTCTGGCTATTTTCTCCCATTTTTGCAGTTATCACATAGACTGATAAAGAATATTAAGTGTTAATTTACCTCTGACTGTCTGTAACCTTCGTGTCTCTGCCTCACCCTCTTTAATTGTCCAAATATCTCAACTTCCTTATTTAGTTAAAATCTGAGTCCAACTAAACGGAAATGTGCATAACAGGACTGAAGGCCGTGTTGTGGAAACTGTGAGCACAAAAGTCTGGTCAAGCTGCCTATTGATGGTAATTTCTGAAGCAAAAACGGCAACAGAACACATTGAACTTTTCTGTATTGTTACCTTCTGTAGTTTATTTTGTTTTCACTTAACCCCTTTCAGCTTAGTTGATGACTGAGTGTAGCCAGACTGGAGGGTTGATTTGATTATACTCTTTTCACTTCAACTTGGCCAAAAATTGCCATCCCTCCTTGAATGATGAGTTATAACAAGAGATTTACTACACAATACGATGCATGTCACAAGAAAGTGCTATGGAAAGGATATTGAGCTGTGGTATTGTCATTTTCTGCCACTGAGCTATGTATAAGGTGCAATAGGGTGAAAATCAGGGCAAAGTTAAAGTGAAAGCTCTGTACCAAAACTTCAGTGTTTATGTAACATTGACTTTACATTTCTATGTTGTGGAAGTGATCCAGTTGCCTCAGATGAAAACAAACTGACTATACACTCAAATATTTCGTGTACATAATGAAAAAGTGGACAGCCAGTCTATATCACACATACTGTGGTGTAATGGGTATGAGACTAAGCTACACCTCCAGCTCAACACCTCCACTTGTCTCTTGGACTTGAAGCCTGGCACATTTACACAACAGCTACTCTGACCTGAGACCTCTACTACCAGCCACTGAGATGCCTTCATAAACAATAAATTAGGGGCTTGCTCATACTTTTGTGCACTCAGTTTTAACCCCTTGAATCTTGAATCCTGAAGGTGAAATAAAGACTTGGATGATAGATAGATAGATGGACAGATAGACAATAAAATCACCTAAAGGTATAGTTCTTATCAGACTAGATTTACACTTGGCAACAGCTCACACTCTTCCACAGCTGCCCATATTCCCTTGCTTTAACTCAATCACCTTTAACTATAATCCAGTCCATCATCATCATCATCATCCAGACCTCTTTTCCCATCCAGAGTTATGTTACAGGAGATGGCGTTAGAGTAAGGCTGTGTGGGCAGCTATGGAGGGGTGTGAGATGCAGCTGCGTGTAATTCTAATTTCTTGTGGATTATGGTAGGAAGAAAAGGAGAAATAGGTTCCCAGATGGAGAGGTTACCAAATGTGTTGTAGCTGGAAGTAGCAACATGAAAACAAAAAAGGACATAGGGAGATGTAAATTGAAAATGACCTGGCAAGAAGAAAAATAAAGGACTGCAAGAAGAAAATGAAAATGGATGTATGAGGAAAAAAATGGAAAAGACAGTGTGAGGAAGAAAATGAAGAAGGACCTTGCAAGAACAATAAGGAGATGGCATGAAGAAAATGAATAAGGATGTCATTTGGCATCCACTGACTTATTTTACTGGTTTATGAACGTTACTTACAGGTGACTTTATTCAACTTAGGAAAGGCATCTCTTATTATAGGGGTTACTGAAGGCTACATCTAAGCCCAATGCTTAGAAATGTGTCTCCAGCTGAGTAAAATCACCTGGGGGATGGAGGGAATGTCATCCGATTCAAGAGGCTAACAAAATGGCCGTGAGAGAATAGAATTAATATTTTTTACTTGACAAGGCCCTGTACACTCTGCTTAATTGTATGAAGGGCCCCGGCTGCATTTTCCTTGGCGGCCTCTAGGTAACCGGGACCCTCTTCTTGGATATAACTGACCCCTTGAAGAATGTACTCCCACGCCACACCTGCCAGGACAACAATGTAGTCTGTAAATGAGGAGGTGTATCTTCTAACACCTGCTAGTAGTGTCATGAGTGCCTGGTTTCTGCTGAGTTCCTCACACGCAACTAGAAACTGTTCATACATGAAGAGTGCTGCTGATCTGATAGCGTCCAGCAAGGAGGGCCAGTCCACATTGTTGGTGATCCAGTCGTAGCTCAAAATGGCATGCTCCTTAAGCCACAAGAAGCTGATCGTCAAGCTTTCGTAAACAGGCTTGGTGTACACACTGAGATCACCTGTGTAATGTTCTAGCGATGCCCAGAGTTGTGATGTGATCTGGGAAACTGTCTCGCCTACGGTCTGCGCTGTCTTCAGCAGGCTGTCTGGTTGGAATGCTTCATATGCAAGGGTGCCAAGGTATTCAGTGTTTTCTGCGATATGTGGGAGGGCAGTGGTGATGCCATCGATTGTGAGATCTCCATCTGTGTAGATGTAGAGCCCAGATGCAATGGCTCCCAGCAGTACCACAAACAGCAGCATGTTTATCCAACCCAGCACTGACCACCCACCTGTGAAGATTGTATATATTTATTACTTCAGGTACCAAATCATCATTGTCCTAACCTCTCTTCCCACTCACAAACTGCATCATCTAACCCAGCAATGATGACCCACCTGCGAAGATTATACTCGTTGGCTGTTACTTATTTATATAAACAATTCATACATCACCATCACAACCTTTTTTTCTGAAACAAAAACATCATGTTCACTCAACTAAGCAATGACCATGCACCTGTAATGGTTAAAATCATTACTATCCACTGTACAAACAGTTAATGCAAATATCTGATACAAACACCAGCATCATAATTATCATCTCCAACTCCCTGTTTCCTCCTGGGAACCCTGGAGAGGGGATGGCCATGAAAGAAATCCCTCCAGGTTACTTTATTCTCACATACCCCTGTTGCTCTCTGTCTCACACACTTCTCTTCCTTCTTTCTCATCAATATACTGTTCTCTCAGTTTCTCTACAATATACAGTATATCTGTCTCTTCCAACATCTTTTCTACAAAACATCAGTACCTAATACCTATCCTCAGTTCTGCAGGTGTTAAAACATCAACTGAATTAACAAACCCGACTTGCGCTGTGTTTTGTGCTGTGGCTTGATGACTGGCTTAGGCTCAGCAGTGTAGCGTTTCTCCTGACTGGCAGCTCCGTTGGCCTGTGTCTTTTGCGCCTCGTATTGTGCTCGCAGCTCCGCCTTCCGCTTCTCCTTTGCTGCCTTCTTCTCAGCCCTCTTCTTGGCAAGTTTAGCTTCCTCAGCTCTCGCACGTTTTTCCTCCTTCTCTGTAATGAGAAAGCAGAATATTATAACATCTTTTTCATTGGAAAGAGATGCCTTCACACAGCAGAAGTGATATATATGATTGTACATAAGGAGCATCTACACTATACAACATCACTACTTCCTGCCTCACATCATGAAGGATACGGACTGACGCTATTAACATGGTAGAGGAAGCACTGAGTAACCAAGTGTATTTATCTGATAAACCCGAGCACTCACAAACATTTGATAATACACTGATAACAAACTAGGTGACAGTTTATGGCTGTAAGGGGTGAGTGACTGGTGCTCCTGTTTTAATCCCTGGAGTCAGAGGATGTCTCTTGAAAATGTTCTTGTCACTGATGGATGATGATGATCAGTTAAGGGAGTTGAGATGCTTTGTTATATCAGTGCCACCACATGACAACATCCATCTCCAAAACAACATCTCTCACAGTGATGAGCTAGCTGAAGGTCAAATCAAACCCTTTCACTAAAAAGGGGTAGTCCTAACCTGAATGAAACACTCTGGGTGTAGCAAGAATTAAACAGAAAATGTCAAGACACTGCCCACACTGACTTCCCCCACCCAGAGTCAGCCATATTTGCACAGTCTCTTGCAGGTCTTGTTCTTATGACCAGCAATGAGTTAGGTCTCACAAAACACACAGTGCTTCCTTTTTTCTGTTCATAGTTTCCTTTGTTCGCTGGCCTTCATCTGGTCCTCGAGCATTTCTTCAGAAGCTAGCAACTTCCTTATCTTCTCAAGGCATATTAATGTACCATTCTTATGTTCATAACATAACATCTCACAGTTTTTCTGTCTCTAAAGTGTTAAGAAAAAAAAAAAAAAAAAAAAAAAAATCAGAGGTAGAACTAATTCACAGCATGTCCACTGAAATGGGCCATACACTCATTCACTCACCATTCAAGTGCACTGAGCCTAACTCCTCTTCACCTTTCTCCCTCCTCAACTTCTGTCTCCCAGCCCCCATCAGATGCTGGAATCTGTGGAGGCGTTACACAATATTTCTCGCTACTGCTTAACACTCGTGCTGGTCCAGACACTTCCCTGACTTTTTACTCCCAATGAAGTGTAGCAGTCTGAGGCTAGACTACCACAATGCATGACACATGGGTAAATGGCCAGTGTACTTCCCTTGATGGTATTACATGACTGAAAATCCTCTGGTCACATTTTTGGGATCAAACTTACACAAGGCAATTACTCCATCTGGGGGGGGGGGGATGGCACCAAGAAATGAAAAAAGAATGGAAAGGTATATTACAGAGTCCAAGCTTACATTCAGCCACCCCACCTAAACCTTTTTTCAACTTCTCCTGTCTGTCAGCCTTCAGAAGTCCTACGTTCAGCTGCCTCACCTTTCTCCTTCCTCAACTTTTCCTGTCTCTCGGCCTCCATCTGCTCCTGGAGCCTCCGCAGGTGTTGCACAACGTTTTTCGCTGCGTGTTCACACTCCCGTTGGTTCAGGCAGTCCCCTGCAACCTTGCGCAGGCTGGGGGTCAGCGGATTGCCCTTCAGGTCCAACCACTTTAGGTTCGGCAGCTGGCAGAAGGACAGTGGCAACTCTGTCAACTGTGGGAACAAACCATTAATTCAGCTGGAGAATACTAAATTATGGGTCAACAACACCTGCAGTGTAGTTTATCTATCTATCTATTGCCAGATGCTTCAATCCCATTTGGGGTGGCCACAAACAAATCACCTCCACGTCATCCTGTCCCCCGCCATTTCACTGCCCTGCTCCCAACTCACACCCCCCTCTCTCATATACCTCTCCACTCCATCCCTCCATCTCATCCTCGGCCTCCCCCTCCCTCTTCCCCCCTCCACCTCACTCACATACACTCTCTTTGTCAGTCTTTCACCCTCCATCCTCTCCACATGGCTAAACCACCTCAGTGTGTTCCTCATAACACTTCCTATCACATCCACATCCACACCACAACGCTCCTTTATATCCTCATTTGTCAGCCTGTCTCTCCATGTGACTCCACAGGCTCCTCTTAAATAACTCATTTCCACTGCTCTCGCTCTTGACTTGTGTGTATACTATATATATATATATATATATATATATATATATATGCCGATTCTGTTATACATTGTATGTACGGGATAACATGCCAATTTAGAGCCAAGAAGGTTGATGGATATGGCGAATGAAATCTATGTTGACATGGCAAGGGAACTGACAGGAAAGTGAACTAGCTGGATAAAGTATGCATGGTCCGATGGACAAACATGACAAACTTGTAACATCCCTACTGTGTAAGACGTCAACTTGGTAGTCAGTGGAATAGCTCCGTGGCAGGTGTATACAGTGCAACTACAGTCACCTCATACCATGAAAATAACTAGTCCTGGGATCTTCTGAATGCTAAACAGTCAACACTGATCATCATCATCCAATCCTGTGTTGCCCCATGAGAAGCACAGGAGCCTGGTGCTAGGCAAGTTGGTCCTGACATTTAAGATGAGAGTGACCAGCCTCAATCATCCCTTAGTGGCATTACATGAGCAATAAATCTCAACCACCCCTTGGATATAAACCTGCACAGGCTCAGTCCAAGCGAAGCACCTTCATTACCCACTAAACCACCAGGTGCCATAATTTGGTTATATGGTTACCATCCAGCATTACAGTGTGTTATTATTCCAAAGACTCTTCACATAGCTTTAACTTAACAGTTATGCACAAAATTTATACTGTACTAGTATCAGAGCAGACAGACAATATAAAAAGTCTGTGTCAGCTTTTTAAAACAGCTAGTGCTTTTGTCACAGGATGTGGTATGGTGCATTAGATAAATGACATTTTTGTTACATGACACATTGTGCCAGGAAGCTGATGAAACTACAGGATATTGATAAACAGAGAAAGATAGAATTTCAAAAACCTCTAGGAAGCCTGTGACAAAACAGGATACAGACAGATATGGATAGAAGTTCAGAGTCCTGTTACCATACCTGAGAAGCTCATGATGAAAAAGGATATCCTGTCTCCTCTGTTCACTACCTTACTAGTATGGCATCTTTTACACTATTCTTGCTATCTCCACAAGATTGTCCTCATCTTAAGACTTAATGAAGGCAGTATCTAACCCTTCTAAGTCAGCAAGTCACTCTTGAACTGAGCTGTTTGGAGACAGCAAAATACACTGAAGAATGAAGAGGAAGAGGAGTGTTTGAGGGACTGGGAAAGGTGTGGGAGGATAAAGCAGCCTGGAAGTGATTCTGTCACAGCCATCCCCCCTTTGAGGGTTCTGAAGAGGGAACTTTGGAGACTCTGACCCAGGAATTTACAAACAAACTCCAGTATCCCCTTAACTATACTCTTTTTACTCTAACCTGACCAAAAAATTGCCCTATCTCCTTGATCTTGCAATTTAACCTGGCCCTAGTAGTCTTGTTTATAATCTGACTCAGCCTTGCACACACCAGTCTGTAAATGACCTGAATGTTGCAGAGATCCAGGTGCCTGAGGATGAGCAACTTGTAGACATTCTGTGGCAGTTTTCTGATCTAGTATGAGCCAAACTTGAGTCTGGTGATGTCTAACCATTATAAAACCTCAAATGGCTATAAAATGACCTGATTGTTGTAGAGATCCAAGTGTTTGAGGTTGTGCAGCTTGTAGAAGTTCTGTGGCAGCTCCCTGATCTTGTTTGAGCCCAACTCAAGTCTGGTGATGTTGGTGAGGGTCTGGGCAAAGGTGGTAGGCAGGGTTGTCAGCTGGTTGCTTGATAAGTCAATCTTGGTGGCACGTGGTAAGGCTGCCTGTGGTCAGTGGGGTTTATCATTATTATATTTATTATTATCAGTAGTAGTAGTAGTAGCAGTAATAGTAGCAGTAGTAGTAGCAGTAGCATAAAGGTAGTAAGACCTGGTTCAATTTTTCATTTATAAATAAAAATCTGATTATTAAAGGCCCAGTACTGTAGTGGCTTTTAAAACTTGTGGATATATGTACTTTTGAAACTAGGAAATATAAAACATCCTTAATACCACACACAAAGGAAGCTCAACAGGATCCAGCAATGGTGAAGCTATGTTCTGGCCTAACCTTGACAGCACGTTCATTTCTGTGGAATTTGGGGTTTAAAAACAAATTATTTTCAGAGTCTGTAAAAAGGAGTTCTTGGGTTTTTCCCCAAATGTTCATTTGTTTATAAAGGCTCCAATATACTTGCATACATCAGCCTTGGTCACCTGCTAGTAACTCTCCAGACATGGATACACAGGACAAATGGTGAACCAAAAGACATAATTTTGGTCCAAATTAATAATATTTGGCCTGTCTTGCGTTGCCCCAAGTTCATCTTAAATGTGACTCCAGTGAAATGCAGGTCAACTGTCCTTCTCTAGTTCACCATCTTTCTTTTGGTGGGATATGGAGAGAGTAAGGGGATGTTTGTGTAACCAGGCAGTGGAGTCACCCAGTTATATCAGTGCCACCACATAAAGGCATCTCCCTCCAGCACCCCCTAGTCCATAAGACAAGCAGGTGTAAACATAACCTATTACAATTCTTTTTATAGCAACAGAGTGTAATACTGACACTAGCAAAACATTTTCCTCTCGGTAATAATTGAATAATGGTATCTACTGCTGAGAAACAAGAATTAATCAAATAATTATTCACTACAGCATTTACACCGTGAAAAATCTTTGACATTTTGGTAAATTTTTACAAGTGGACAATACACCCCCCAGGTAGTGCAATATATTTTTCTGGCAGTTTTTGATGCGATTCGAATGTTTCTGACCTTCATTTTTGTCGGAAATGCCCCTCACCGAACACAATAAAACTAACCAAACCAAACCCAACATACCTAACCTCTCTTAGGGGAGTAATAATCAATTTCCGAATGGGGTAATGGGGGTTATTTGTGATCCTTAGGGACTATACGATAATGGTGCTAAAATTCCAAAACTGCATATTGTCCACTTGTAAAATAATACCGACATTTTATTAATACCAACTTTAATGACTTCCATGACAATATATATCATACTTTTCACTCTGCCTAGCAACATCAGTAATGCACACAGTAACCTCCACAACAAACCTAACCCAACACCCAAACCCGTAGCATTGTCATGGCGTTCTAAAATTAGCACCTCGCATTCACACCTAAAGATAGGAAAAAATCCATGAATGGGAAAACTACTCAAACTTTCACTGAAGGCAAAAATACCAAATATTTACTACTGTACTGTCATGGACATCTTATTTAACCACTTACTATCTCCTTAACCGGCACGTCTGTCAAGCTCATCATGCTCAGGTCAAGCTCATCGCCGTCTAGCTTGTCTCTCAGGCTGTTTTTCGACATCTTGGCTGAGAAACTGAGGTAAGAGTCAGCTACGAAGCAAGATAACAGCTGATCAAGGTAAACAGCCGTCAAACTCTGGCTATGTGTAACTTGTCGGCCGGATCCCAGGCGTCGGTGCCACGTTTCCACCTCAAACCAATATTTTACTCAAATAAGTGCTATTTTCTTGTATTCACATAATTCAGTACATAAAAGTAGGACGTTCTACTACTTTGCTCTCTTTAAGCTCAAGCTTAGATGCCACGTATCAAAGTAACTGGGATTATCATCGACATTTGGCACATAAAACAAGCGCGTCGAGCCTTGCGCAAAGTTTACTAACAAACTTTTGACAGGAGGATTTGGCGAGGACTTCGAACTGTTATATTACGAGATTTTAGTCAAAGAAGCCCCTAATTACCACTGTTCATATTTCCATTTAGACCACAATATGAAATAGTTTGATTTTAATGTCTTTTACTTCCTCTTGGAGCTAACATGATTAAAAAGAAACTTGTAATTCACGG
The DNA here is from genome assembly GCF_032717465.1 of Coenobita brevimanus. NCBI lineage: Eukaryota > Metazoa > Arthropoda > Malacostraca > Decapoda > Coenobitidae > Coenobita > Coenobita brevimanus. Next base: position 918,814 of record NC_136999.1, on the reverse strand, counting down.
CAATCGAATAAGTTTAAAAACGGACTAGAAATAAAAAGCTTATTCCATGCTACGCTTAAGAAAAAAAAAAAGATATATGTATTTTCATATGGAAAACTGCTGGGATATGACCAGAGGATATAATTATACCTCGAAGCTGTGTAATTTCCTTATCAATAAACTACTTGTTTTCCGGTACTAAGACTGCTATTACACGCACTGTAAACCATTAAGACCATTAATATTTTAAAATTATTATAATTTGTAAGTAATTTTTGCTATGCGTTTTATATTAATTTTATATTAGGTTTGCGTAGATTCGAATATTTAGGCGGGAAAAATGGCGCGGCGTGGACCTGCACGACATGAAGTCTCGGTTATTAAATCGCCCCAGACTCAAGAACTATTACCCACATCCCACCCAAAATGACCAGAAACATTGCGGCAACGTGTGTGGCATATTCTGCGCAATCTACGAATCGGGGAAAATCAAGGTACAGGAAACTAGAGTGTTTATTATGTGTGCGCGACACTTAAGACGGTTGCGATTTGAATTTCAAGACTCAACGTTGAACCTTGAAGGAAGTTGCCCTGTACAAGTGCCTGCCTTTTATTGGAAACAGGACAACTTTATAAGATGTTTTACTAATTTTGGGAAAGTAATTGATGCAAACTGTGAAATCTTTGTGAGGGTGGACTTTGAGAAAATTACCCTCAGTTGAACTTTAGTCGGATGATATGTAGATCAGTTTATTTGCTGCCTTCCGACGATTTCAATTAGTACGAGAACTTTCCCAGGTGAAATAAACTTGTAAGAAACTTTAATAAAAACTAAATTCGTCACCCGGATTGAAGGGGTCGGGCACTTCAGTACGATGGCGTAGTTTTGTGGTTGCTACTACCGGACTATGTGCTACAGAGGGACGCCTTATTGCTGGGCGGGGGAGCTGCCCGGCTATGCAAACGTCACTCAGTCCCCTCCCAACCCCCGAAAGGAGGATTGTCCGTTGATGTTCAGAAACCACACCTGCAATTAAGGTATTATACTGACTTACACTCGCAGTTGTGGCTTGTGATTATTTACCGAACCGTCTGGTGGTGGAAAGAATAACACACGGAAGACGTCATCGGGTAGAAGAGGTTCAGAATTTAAGTGCTGTGATATCTGTAATCAAGATACAAAAAAACAGTGTGTGTGTGGATTTGCCCCGTAATCAACGAACCAACAGACGATATCTTCGCATCGCATAAGGTTGGTGCTATAGGCCTACTGTATTGTTTGTGTGACATTTGTTTCTGGTTTGGATATTTCGGGGCTACGGTTGAGGAGCTTAGTCGTTGGTATTTTACTGTGTTTCAGGTTCAGATGTTTCATTATCAATTATAATTTAGCACAATCATTATGCAGTAGACCCGATGAGTGAAGCAAGTTTCAGGTGTGGATGGTTTAGGCCAGGGGTTCTTAACCTGGGGTCCATGGACCCCCAAGGGGTCCATGGATGGGCTTCAGGGGGTTCGTGAAGGTCACAGCAATTGAGAACAATTTAATGATATTGCGTGATGCCATTTGGCAGCATTAGCTGCCGCCCCCCCCAAAAAAAAATAAATAAATAAATAAATAAATCGATGATTCTTAAAGAATTCTGGTGTTTGTTGACACAAGCCGACCCTCGTCTTCATGGCAGAGCGAACTATGGGTGTTCTGATTCCGTTTGCTGCTACATACCTTTGTGAGTCAGGGTTTTCAGCGTTTGTTTCTATCAATAAAAAGTCGAAATTAACTGGATGTCAAGTATGATATGCGTGTTACTGTTACCTTGTCAATGACCATTGCACAATTTCATCTTATTCATGCCAACCAACAACAACCTTCTCATTGAAATGAACTTTTGAGCGGATATATAGTTTTGTTTTGCTTAATTTGCACAAGTTGGATGTATTTCACTTTTTCATTGAGTGGCCATTAGTTTTTGCTCAAAAAAGAGAAACATAATTCTTTGTAAAGACTGTTTTATACTTTATGTCATACACTGCATGAGTTAGTTTTCAATAATACAAGGTATATTCATTGTATGCAAAATGTTTTATGTGCTAGTGTGCATTTTTTTTAGGGAAGAGGTCCATAGCATTCACCAGATTCTCAAAGGGGTCCATGATTCAATAAAGGTTAAGAACCACTGGTTTAGACTTTAGAGTTTCTATTTGTTAGCTGCCTTGTGTTATTTTACATTAGTACAGCCACGAATCTTGGAAATTTCTATGCAGTAGATTGTTGATTTAGTGAAGTTCCAGATGAACGTTTTAGCTGTCTGGATTTTTTTTCCTCGTTTACAAGCATGGCATCTTAATTGGGCATTATATTTAAACAAATTCATTTGGTATATGAAGGTATAGATGAACGTTTAACTGTCTTTTTTTTTTTTTTTCTTTTTCCCTTGCGTACAGCCATAGCATCTTAATTGGGAACTGTAGGCTAAATTCTTTTGATAAGGGTAGGCTACAGTTTACTTGTGCTGGAGTAGTGGTTTTGATTTTTTTTTTCTTTTTTTTTGGGGGGAGTGGCGGATGTGCTTTATTAGTAAAACACGAAAATCTGTTTTATGATGCTTATAAACGTCATTGGAAGGTGTGTGTGTGTGTGTGTGTGTGTGTGTGTGTGTGTGTGTGTGTGTGTGTGGGCTGCACATGCTGTACCTTCCGTCATAGGTCAGGTATTTTTCCAGTTCAGCTTTTCTCATTGGCTTCTTTTAATCTCTCTTCGCCACACTTTTTTACCAAGTAAACTCAACACTGCTCTTCGAATGCTTTTGAGGAATTGTATCGGATGAGATTGGAGAATTTAAAAAAATGCAGCATCAAAATTACGTATAACTGCCAGAGATGTAGATGGTCGTTAGTTATTAGGCCATATATTAATGTGATAATAGTAATGGAACACAGTCGTATAGATCTTTAGAGGGACGGTGATTTATCCTGCTGTGGCACCTGGTAGGCTACAAGGCGCCGCCGGTAAACTACGATATGAGCAATGCTAGCTCAAGATGTACTGTATAGGCTACGTAACTTGTATCGCCTGATAGTATTTCATCACAGCATTTATTTATACCACTCTTGCTACGTCCACACACCACCACGCTGGTCGCATAGTGCCAGACTGAAGGTGGCTCAAAGCTTCACGTATTTTCCAAACTTTTACGTACCGGTAACCCCAGCCTATCGATTACTTACCGGTAATTACACTGTAACACATTTCATCTTCACCCTAACCTACGCACCTCTTACTCTGCGTTTTGTGTTGTGCATTGTGAGGTGTACAGAAAGGCAGGTAGAGTGCCAGATAGTGACCGCTTAAACCTCATTACACCTCTCCTGCCATACCCAGTCCTACTCTTGCATTAACCCCACTCCTGCCATACCCTTTCCTACTCATGCATTAACCCATTTCTGCCTTACCTTAGCCTACTCTTGCTTTAACCCACTCCTGCCTTACCCTAGCCTACTCTTGCTTTAACCCATTCCTGCCTTACCCAAGCCTATTCCTGCCTCACCTTAACCTACTCCTGCCTTAGCCTAACCTGCGCCTGCCTTACCCTAACCTATTCCTGTTTTAATCTCGCATACTTGTGTCTTACCTACTCCTGCTTTACCTTACCTACTCCTCCCATACCCTAGCCTACTCCTGCCTTACCCTAGCCAGTTTCTGCTTAACCTTAACATTTCCTGCCTTATCCTAGTTTATTTCTTACCCTAGCCAACTCCTTCCTACCTTAGCCTATAACTACTTCACCCAAACCTACTCCTGCCGTATTACCCTGCGGCTCACTATCCTTTCCATAACACTACATGAGGAGCCTCATATTCTAGCATAAATCTATTGCTACATCTCAGATTTCAAGAAGGAAATTTGATAACTTGACGTCGATAAAGTGAGCATGGGATACTTAACCATACAGTAAGTTAACTCAGCCTACTCTAGCATTCTTTAACCACACAATAACCTCTCCTGCCAAAAGCATAGTGTCTTCGTGCTTCACCTTGTGTGGTTTGTTGTGAGGCAGTGCGTGAGGGGCAATGTGAAGTGCTCTTAACCAGACAATAAAATAATCAGACCTGACTCAGGCTTCTCTAATCACACAATAGCCTCCCCTGCCTAACTCCGGTGTATCCGTGCCTTACCTTGCGTGCTGTATTATAGTGAGGCAGTGAGTGAGGGATGCAGGTTGGCAGCTAGAGTGCCAGAAGGTAACTGCCTCGCTGTCTCAACCCGCCGACAGTGCCAAGCTTGCCCACACCACCAGCACGAAGTATTTTGGACACAGTGCTCAGTAATAACTCTCCTTATATTTCTTAATAATGTACCAACCTTTAAATGCGATGCAAAGACGTCTTATGTATGAATGTATGCAGCTATGTTTTTTTTTTTTTTCTGTCGCCATGCAGTTTGTCTTTATTCATGGAAAAAATAGAGAAAACCTATTGTAGCAAGTCTGCTTACTTTATTTATTTATATATATATATATATTTTTTAGTAGCCTCGCATCATACTGTAATGTTAATCTGTTGGTACGACTCTGCATATCAAGTAGGGATGACAGTTTTAGGCCAAATTAAAATGGAATTAGTTTACCACGTTGTACTCTTATTGTGAAGAACTCCCCTCCCCTCTTTTTTTTTTTTTTTTTTTTTTTTTTTAACAAGCTTGGAAGCATTATCCATTACCGTGCCTGCTATAGTGCCAGGACGTCTGTTTTCTTGCTACCACGGATTTTTTTTTTTTTTTTTTAACTTAGAAGAAATCCTTCGTCGTTAAAGAGTTTAGAAAAAACTATTAGTTCCTTGGATACGATGTTCTCTCTCTCTCTCTCTCTCTCTCTCTCTCTCTCTCTCTCTCTCTCTCTCTCTCTCTCTTTCTGAAATAATACAGTACTTCAGAATGCAAAACAAATTTACTGAAATGTTAAAACCATCTAAAAATCAACTAAAACGGAATAGTGTCACTTTAATACACCTGTGAATAGCGCTCCACTAGAAACTCACCAGGTAGTATAATGTGTTGTGGGGACAGTTTGGTGTGCTGGTGTGGGCACGGGTGTAGCAGTGAGAGTAGCAAATGAATAAAGGATGCAGGGTATACACTGAGGAACGCCTAGAGAACAGCCGCGCAGCTCATAAGAAATCGTCTGCATGGTGGAGTAGGAATGGAGGGTTTTATGTGAACCGCCTTGCAAATAAATGTAAGATCTTGTATTGTATGCTAAGGTGCATTTTAATGAACTTTCGGGGCAGTACCGGTAATATATCTTTTAAATCCGGCAGCGGGCCACTCGCTCTGTTACACTGTAGCCAAGTTACAAGATTCCAGATTACAGTAAAATGTGATTATTATTTTTTTTTTTATTGTGACATTGTTCAGAACGCTGCCGGTCTGTCTGCTATATATATATATTTTTTTCCAACTTGACCCATATTTTCGTCCATTTGCATCTTATTTCACGTAGCTCGTGGCAGAAACAGTGATACGGCTGTACACCCTCTTCATCGTACCTCTTTGTGACTGGCATTATATTCTAGTTTAATGTACTGATACAACTCAGCACTGAAGAGGGGTAGGCCTAGATGTCAATTTTAGGTTGTTAGACTAAAAAGGGGTATATTACCTATGTGTATTTTTAACAGCAACTCTCGTACCGTAACACTGTAGCCTATTCATAAAAATTTCAGGATACCATTTAAAGCTAATTTGTAACTTTAAAAGGCTATCTCGAGTTGATCGTACGCCCGGCGGAGGGATTGTCACGCTGCCTTGGACCACTGTGTATATTTTTAGCAGCAACTCTCGTACCGTAACACTCATAAGAGTTTCAGGCTACAGTATAAAGCTAATTTGTAGCTTTTAAAGGTTAACATGATATTTGAACTGTTCGTAAGTCCGGCACAGGGATCACTGCACTGCCCCGGACCGCCTACTGAGCGTAATATTAAGCAGCCGCTTGTGCGAAAATAGAAAAAGGTCACCGGATTGAAAGGGATAGAATCAATCAGTCCATCTGTCTGTTTCCATCTATCGGTGTATCTATCCATAGACGCCTTAATTTCGTAAGGGATGTCCACAAACGAACCGCCTCCATATCACCTTGTCCACCGCCATCAGGCTGCCCTTTCTCCAACTCACATGCCTCATACCTCTCCATCCCATCCCCCCATCTTATACAGTATGCGGTTTCTCCTTCCTCTTTCCCCTCATCCTCACTCACGTTCACTTTCCTCTTCAGTCCCTCATTCTCTTCTCCATATGGCCAGGTCATCTTAGTATTTACAGGAAAATTAAACAAAATACCAAATCTCACACTGTGGTATTAAAATGTCTAAATGATCACAGAAGTTCAGTTAAATATCATTAACTACATAGCATAAAATTATTCACATAAGGGCTCTGGTTAAATCTCTCTCTCTCTCTCACAGCAGCTTTTTCACTAAACCTTATCAAAAGCCTATATTGAAAAAGAGCAACGAGTCTTTTTTTTTTTTTTTCCACCGTAGAACTCGTTATCCCTAGACACTTCCTGGGCATTTATTTGGAATGGTTTGTTTTCATCTGACGGAACTGGCCCACTCACGCCTTAATACTGGATATTTATCTATAATAGTCTTCGTGGTTGAGGGTTGGGAAGCTTACTATAATGTGGTGAGGGTTAAGAAGCTTACTATGATTTTGGAAGCTTACTATAATGTTTTCATATGACGGAACTCGGTCACTCACAGATTTTCCTTTCCATGATCTGTCAGTGTTAATAGTTGTGAGTAAGGAGAGGAATGTCAAGCTCCTGAATTCAGAGTGGAAGGGAAGTATTGTACACCGTACGTATAGATAACTGTACCCCTCTGTTATACACATTCATTCATGTTAGACAAATGCATGCATAATATACAAGTGTTTATCTGTAACAAACTTTTTTGTTATACAAATTCATACATGTAACAAATTACTGAAACCATTCATTAGTTATATCAATTAATTCATAATTAATAGCTTCATGTTTGCGTATAACTTAACCCATTTATCGGTATTCATGCATCCATTTATCAGTTATATGAACTGATTCATAGTTCATGCGCGTTTATCTGAACCAATTCATCAGTTATATAAATTAATAAAATATACGTGTGTTTACCAAGCCCATTAGTTATATAAATTCATTCATAAAATGTTTATAACTAACAATAATCGGTTATGTATATCATTCACAGTTAAGTTAATCCATTTCAGTTATATAAGTTCATTCATGAAATGTGTATAACAACTCTTATCAGTTATATAGGGTGTCCCAGAATTTTAGGTACGGGTATTAACCAAGTAATTTTTTGTGGGGGAAATTATATATATAATAATATATATATCCAGACGCCTTAGCCTAATCCTGCAAGGAGTGGCCACAGACCAATCGCATCTGTGGTCCTGTCCCCTGCCATTTCGCTGCCTGTCTCCCAACTTCCCCCTCCTCCCTCTTATCACACTGGGTCCAGTTCCCAGCCGTTATGGAGCGACACTTACTGATGAGGGCATTATGAGAGGAGCCATTTTCACTCATCAATAAACTCTGTAACGTTTGAGACTTAAATCCACATACCATGTGGCTAAAGCATTTATTTTTCAAAATTTGCCCAAACTCCCTAGTTTCTCATACATTTTCTGGGACATCCTGTATAAGAAAACATATATATCAATTTTATGAGTTCATGGTTCATATACGGCATCTTATTCACGGAATAAGAAGTGTATGTATCTGTGGATGTATGTATGGCACGGTTAATGTGTGTTTATGTACAGTATATGTTTGTATCAGTGTACCCTAAATTAGTGTATATGGTATATGTATGCATAGGTAGGCCTATTGTGTGTGTGTGTGTGTGTGTGTGTGTGTGTGTGTGTGTGTGTGTGTGTGTGTGTGTGTGTGTAACGTACAAGAATCCAACAGATCACAAGAAAATTTCTCAAGGATTAAAAAAAAAAAAAACAATTACTTAAGACATTAAACAAAACTAAGCATCATAACTATAACTCCTTCAAACTTCCGAAAGAAGAAATACACAGTCTTACAAGAGAAATATTCCATACCGCTACGGAGACAGTAGTATCCCAGGGCCGTCGACTTGCAGAGTGCTCACGGGATCCCCCCTGGCTTTGTAGCTGATTAAAATCGACTATAACAAAAAAAAAAAAAATGTATATATATTCTTACCAGTCTGGACTCAGCTGGATGCGACTTAATCGACCATAATAAACTACCGGTATTCTCCTAAATTACAACCAATTATATCTACTAATTTAGGCTCAGCTGAGTGTGACTTAACTATGACAACAACAAACTATTCCTACCAAATTGAACTCCACCGGATGTGGCATATGTGTCCTACCTTTTCCTGTGTGTGTGTGTGTGTAATTGTCCTTGCTGTTCGGTGTATATATGCTGTTGTGTTTGTTCTTGCCAGTGTTTGGGTCATTGTACCAGAACGTTTGGTGTATTAGTGTCGTTTGTTGGAGTTAGTTCTTGTTAGTGTTAAGGTAATTAGTTCTGTCATCATGAACCCGACAAGGTCTATGAACCGTTTGTAGCTGCCAGTTTATAAGATTATTTAGTCATCTTACACAAATATCACAATCTCTACCCTAATAATAAAGTATCGTTCAGTCTTACCCTACACATTCATCACAGTTTTAAAAATAGTTTTGAGCCAGCACTCGCCTTTCCAAGACTTGCCATCGTCGTATAGGTTATTACAAACATCATTACTTTTTAAACAGTTTTGAAGCCATAGGATGGTCCACATACTGTACAGGGTGAACCGTGAAAGCGCTCCACACAAAACACGTGCCTGTCTTGCGCGTTGCGGGGACGGTGTAGTTAGCTTGTGTGGGCGTGGTCGTGGCATTTGGAGCAGAAAATTAATAAATGATGCAGGGCTGATTCTGCTAACACAGCTGTCCCCGCAGCACACGATAATATTGCCGTGCTGAGTGGAGGCGAAGCGTTGTATATGGACCACCCTGTTTTACGCATCCCCTCCTCTATTGAGGGGACGGTTCGGTCAGTGTTACCTGTGACTACCCTGCATTATTTTCTTCTTCCCATGACCATTAGTGTCTGGTTCTTACAGTCACTGGTTGCATGGCTGATTATATAGCCTAGTTGGCTTGTTTTCGCCTGAGAGAACTGGGCCACTTCAACTCGAATGCGAAGTCGTGGTTGCATGGAATTCGATTATCTTTAGATATCAGGTTGCAATGAGTCTCCTTGGTTACTAGTCCGGTCAACCCTCCAATCTGATAACACAGCCATCAACAGGACTGAAAGTGGGTGTGTAGTTACTGTATTCTTAGCCAGATGAAAACAAACAGACTGTACTATTGATGCAGGCAGAATGTCTCCGTTTCACACCAGCAACACAGGTTGGGGAGGTGCAGTTTATGGACCACCCTTTAGCTGTGGTAGTTTAAAGTATAGTTGTTAGTAGTTCTAGGAACTGATAAAAAGAGGGAGAAATTGGAATGTCTTTTGAGGCAGTTTTCCCTCGACTTGACTTCATTCCTCCCCGTTTTCTGTCATACCCCACGTCAGCAATGTTCGTATAAAAATAAACACTATAGCGCTTTCATTTTAACTTCGCCCATCTCTTCGTCCATTAGCCGCGTATTTCACATAGTTCAACTGCAGAAAATTATAATGTTGCGTCCCTATTACCTTATAGCTCATCTTCGTAACAATACTCATTTTTTTTTTTTTTTTTTTTTTTTTTTTTCTTATCGAGGCGATGATGCTCTTGACAGATTGGTGATGACTGGCTGAATGCAGCATGTCCGAATAACATCGCTGTATTTCAAATAATTACCGGTGATGTGAACTGAAACCCAAATACAACAATGTTATTCGGACATGTTGCATTCAGCTAATCATCACCAATCTGTCAAGTGCATCTTCGGCTCGATTAAAAAAAAAAAAAAAAAAAAAAAGTATAGTACCATGTTCTATAATTAACCTCATACTGTTCAGATGGAAAAATGGCAGTTTTGCATCCTTTCCATTACACTTCTTCATGACTAGCACTATATTCTAGTGTTAATCTCCAGAAACAGTTCACATGGAGAGATGGCAATTTTTGGCCTGGCTATAGCAAACACAGTACAGGTAATTTACCCAAGGGATGCTGATCACTTTTACTAGCACCATATTCCTGGGTTGATCTCGTAACAGATACAGTAAAGATGGAGGTATGGCAGTTTTAGGCCAGGCTAAAGTTAAGAATGTACAGGCAAGCTTGTAAATATTCTAAACTAAAAAATAATAACTCGCTACACATGGTTGTTATCTCAGACATCCAGGAGCACGGGGATGGTCATGTCCAAGTACCGTAGCTACTCCTCCTGGCTCTTCCTTGTACTGAACGGTAAATAAAGAATAATAAAAAAGTAACTATTCAGTGGCGTTTTATCAGACATCGAGTAGCACGGGGATGGTCATGTTCAAGTACTCCTCCTCACTCTCAAATAAACGTAGATTGAGTCTCTGCATGGGCTCGGTGCACGCAGTTTGAATTTCGCGAACGGTCTCGTAGTCCAGCGCCCCCCGCCAGGCGAAGATGGTGGCCTTTGAGTCCCTGTAGGTGCCGTACACATCCTTGTTCTTCTTGGATCTGTGGCTGGACTTGGTGTGCTCCTTGACGAAGTGCGTGACGTGCTTGTTGAAAGACAGCTGAAGGAAATTGTAGATCTCCCGCGCTGCCTCCTCCGGGTTAAGACCTAGATCCTCGTACCGCACCATCAGATACCTAGGGAAGGGACATTCGTTATTTCACCTGAAGGACTTTATAGGTCTCCTGCTGTGCCTCCTGTGGGTTGAGACCAATATCTTCGTATCGCACCAGCCATGGGCAAAAGTTCGGACATTTTTCTGCCAGCTGTCATGGTGAAAGGTGTTTCACGAACAAGCAATATAAAGCACAATAAAAGGGTATGAGAAAGAAGGATACCCTCTTTTATATGCACAGGTGCAGTTATATGGAAAGAAAATGCTCGCTACAATCTGTCAGCAAATTTTTGCCCATGGCTGTACCTGTGGACAGGAACATAGAGGGTGAAGATAAATTTGGTGTTTAATATAATTGTTTATATTGTGTAAGGTACAAACACGGACATACATTTCCATAAATATCATTACAATAATTAGAGATGGTGAGCGGTAACAGACCCATTGATGTGATATTAGGAGCCCAACAAACTTCAGAATATTGTTTAAGAGTTTCATAACTGAATAAAAGTGGAGCTATATGCTTGTCTGCAATTGTACCCCCTCGTTTTAAAGCATTAGTCTTAGTACCACACCTGCCGAATTTGCCTGCCAGAAGATACCACCACAAATTTTACACTGATGGTCATTAATTTTGTGACGAGAACAGTACAAATTTTAGCTTGCAGTTCATTAATTGTGTGAGGAATGGTTTTCTTGAGTTGGGGAGCATAGTTTGGCATTAATCTCTGCCCTCCAAGAAGATAAAGAAGTGAACCAATTAGTATATAAGGAATAATCTGGGCAATGGGTTTTAATTTATAAAAAATGGCAAACACATTAAATCATGTAATGTCAGCAACGTTAAACTTACTGGTACTCGTAACTATTTCTCGGCCTTTTAGCAGATATGATGGTAAAGAGGGGAACACACACACACACACACACACACACACACACACACATATACATACATAGTTGTTACCTGTTAGGGAAGTTTTCTTTGACCCAGTCAGAGAGTGTGAGGTCAGTGAGGAGGTTCTGACATACGGTGGCTGGGTTTCGACAGACGTCGGAGTGGCACCAGGCCAGCTTGAGGCGCGAATGTAGGCAGCCACGCGGGTCCCTGATGAGGTGCAGCACACGCAGGTCCAGCTCGGAGTCCTGTAGCAGCGGCACCACGGGGGACAGCCCCATCCGTACCGTCTTGGCAACCTTCACCGGCATTAGTTGACACGCTCGGCTCAGAAACTCCTTATCGAAGCACAGGGCCTTGTTTTTGGTGCAGATGTTCCACACCCGCGTGTTGTGGCTCAGCAGGAAGGTGCTGTTGCGGGCGTAGGTCAGGTAGTCCTCCAAACCCTTATAGTCGCAGCTCAGGAGTTTGTGTAGCACCTGCTGGGCCGTCTCCGTCAGCGGCCCCTCCTCTAAGTGGTGGTTCTTGAGAATGAAGTGAAGCGGCTCGAAGCTGTACAGATATTATACATGTTTTACTCCAACTTGGCCCAGATTTTCCTTCATTTTTACCTTATGTTGCTCATTGGCCCCAAAAAAAAAAAAAATACTGTAATTCTACATCCCTCTCATCGCACTTCTTCATGACTATCATATTCTAGTGCTAACCTGTTAAAATTCAGCAAATGAAGATGGAGAGCTGGCAATTTTAGGCCACGCTAGGGCGAAAAGGGCGTAGTCTGATTAAGTAAGGATTAGTTTTATGAAAACTGGAAACTGGGACTAGGAAAAATCGTAAAAATCGATATTAAGACATTTAAACATACCTCTCCCCTTGTATGCTTAAACTTGGAAAAAAAAAAATCAGAAAGCGACCCAGAGTGAAGAACGTTAGAAAACAGTGAAAGGTTATATCAGTATGTTTTTATAGATTGTTTAAGGCCAGGCTTTCTGTTAAATGAACCAAAACGATAACTAGCTTACTATAGTTCTTTCATATTATCTTGGCTCTTGTAGATCATGTTCTCGTCGTTCTGCAGCTTATTTCATGTAGCTCAGTGGCAGAATAATGCTGCGGTCCTATATCGTTTTCATTGCACTTCGTGACTAGCATCATATTCTTGTTACAACTAAGCACTGAAGATGGAGAGAATTTTTAGGCCAGGTTTAAATGAAAAAGAGTACAGGGCATCATATTCTAGAGTTAACACCTTGTTATAGCTGGACTGTGAAGATTGAGATCTACACTTAGGCACGGTTAACCTACTACATCCAAGGATGTCTTTCATTTTATAACTGTCCTCGTCTGACGATTGTATCAAGTTCAGTGCAAACTTTCTGAAGTGAAGGTATTATTTTATTATTATTATTGTTGAATTTTACGTCATGTCCCCTTTTTTCGGTGAGGGCTAAGGCGTTGCCCGTGGATAAAGGACTTTGGTTTTGCAGCGTGTAGCGCGTCATGACCGGAAGCCCTTCCTGATGTCTACCAATGACCCTTCGGTGGACTCGAACCTCCGACCCTTCGGTCAGAGCGCTCTGACCCACTGAGCCACGGTTGCAAGAACCAGCTAGGTGACAGGAGAGCGCTACCTCTCCCGGCAAGGCAGCTTACCCGGGCGCGGCGCGAACTCGACTCCGGTCTCGAGTCAGGTGCACTACCACTGAGCCTTTCTTAAGTTGAAAAAAAAAAAAAGTGAAAGCAGCAAATAAATGAACGAATTAATGAATAAATATTAAACGTCACCCCGATTCAGGGTAAGTATACCTGTAGTAGGTGCCGGGGTAGGCTTTAAGCAGGTCGCCCAGGTAGGTGGAGCCACTGCGCCAGGTGGACAAGATCAACACCTTCCGTCCCTGGCCCTCCGGCACCACCTGCCCCGGCGTGAAGGCCATGTCCTGCTCTATGCCAGCGAATTCGTGTTGCACAGTACGCTGCACCATTTCCAGCATTTGCTTCCGCAGCCCCTCGTACGACACGCGCCCCGTTCGCCACACTGGGAACCCGCCAGCCTGCCCTCCACTAACCACCGCATGCTGGCCCTTGTGACGACCACGGTACTTAGGGTCGTGCAATCGATGGCGTACGAAGTCCTTGTGTTGCTGCTCAAGTTCCCGCAGCCACTGGGCGTGTGGACTCATATGCCCACCAGTCTCAGGGACTTCAACCTCAATTTCCGATCCACCTCGAGGCTTCGTCTTGGAGGTTTTCGGAGCGGTACCCACTCCGCCGACCTCTGGAACCTCTGCCTCAAGCTGTGACCCACCTGCAGGCTTTGTCTTTGAGCTTTTTGATCCACCATCCACCCCACTCACTTCCGGAATCTCAACCTCAAGTTCCGACCCACCTTGCGGATTCGTCTTTGCGTCTTTCTGTGGCTCTTGTACGACTCGCTCCACTTGCGGTTGTTTGGACTGTGTCTTGCGTTGTACAGGCTGATGCGTTTGCTGATTGGAAAGTTGCAGCTGCTTTTGCTGTTGTTGTGGTGGTTGTTGAATCTGCTGCTGTTGGGTTTGTTGTTGAAGCTGTTGTGTTTGTAGTGGTGTTTGTACTTGTGGCTGTTGTTGTTCCTGTGTTTGTTGGTGTTGTTGATCAGCATTGTTTGTGTCCCCAGGCTGGTTCTCTGTCTCATCTAGTAGGAGTACACCCTGTTTAGCCAACTCCTGCTTCTGCTTCTCCGTCAGGTGAATCCCGCTGGGGCCTGGGGGTATGGAGCGGGGCGTGGGGGCAAGGTTATGGGGGTCGAGGGGCGCAGATTCGAATCCCGTTGCTCCGATGCTGTTGTCATTGGCAATCCGGCGGCGTAGGAAGCCGATTTCCCCAGCAACTGAAAGTTTAAAAATCTATTAGCGTTGTCGGGGGGGGGGGGCATAAGATGCTGTTGAGATGGAAATTATTATGAGAAACTTGTTAGCCGTGGGTAAGTTATCGTTGAGAGAGAGAGAGAGAGAGAGAGAACACTGTAGGTCACAGAATGCCAAATATTTGAGAAAATAGTCACTGCAGGGAACTACCATCACAGAAACCTGATATTGCCAAGGCAAAGGCGAGTTTTCACTTTTTTATGGTGAAAATATTGGAATATCAATTATTCCTTGTTGATGAGAATGTGCTAGAAAGTGTTAAAAGTACCCTGAGATGGTTTAGCCATGTGGAGAACACAGGATGAATGATTGGTGGGAAGTGTGTAAGTGAGAGAGTGGAGGGGGAGAGGGAGGGACCAAGGACGAGATGGAGGGATGGAGTTTGGGGGTATGTGAATCACTGGCTGAGTTGGAAAGAAGGCAGCCTGATGGCAGAGGACAGTGTAACATGGAGGCGACTTGTTCGTGGACACTCCGGAATCAAAGCTTTTGGCTATGGATACACTGAGTGTGTGTAGGGGAGAAAGAGGGGAGCTTGTGGGATACGTTACAGCTGTTAAATGATGCACTTGCGACGCTGAGAATTTTTCAGCCTTTAGTCTTCATATATATATATATATATATATATATATATATATATATATATATATATATATATATATTACACCTTAACATTCTCCTGTGTTATTTATTTTGTCGTATTGTCGACATACTTTGCTCCAGTTGTATGGAAGAGTACGGGTACGAGTATACTGAGACGTTATGTGCAGGATAAATAGCAAAGGGAGAGGAATTACGATATCTTCAGGTGCACTTAGTTATAGAGAATATGATAAGTACTGATACGTTATGTGAAAGATAAATCGCTAAGGAGGAGGTGTTAGGAAATCTTGAGCGTTACCTGGTGGTGGAGTGTGAGAGTGGAGAGGGCTGGTGGAGTAGACGAGGAGGAGGAGGAAGGCTGTGAGGGAGAGGGAGGCCAGGACCCAGTGCTTCCTCCTTACCCCAATCACCATTATGCCTGTGGGAGAAAAGGGAATACTCTGAACAGGGTGTAGATGATTGGTTTTCATTTGACGGAACTGGCTTAGCCTACTCGCACGACTTGAATACTCAATCATGGCTGGATGGAATTCAGTCTTAGTTATAGGCAGAAATGAGCCCCCTTGGTTACTAGTCAAATCCAGTCTGACCATGGCACGACATTCAGTCAAGTTGAAGAGAGAGAGAGAGAGTTAATTTTAACCCCTTTCCTTCTTGCTATCTCCAGACGATTTTATTCAGCATACGAGAGACCTTCCTCTCTAACTAGAGGGGTTAGATACAGCCTACACCAACATCTTCACTACTGTACGGTTTTCCCAAGCTAATGACAGTTATCTTGAGTCATAAAATATATGAAAACACACACACACACACACACACACACACACACACACACACACACACACACACACACACACATATATACACACACACACACACACACACACACACACACACACACACACACACACACACACACCTACTGATATTTGTTTGCATAAACACATTCACTACTGCAGGTCATTAAGTCAGTTGTTTGGAATCAGCTCTCAATTGTCTGCTTTCATCTGACGGAACTATGGGGTGGCAGTGAGTCTCCTTGGCTATTGTCATGGGTTTGATTTCCTCTGACGCACTTCGGCCGCACTTGCTACTTGAATACTAAGTCCTGATTGCAGAAGGTCGATGAGCCTTAGCCTAGCTGTGAGGCAGGCCACGAATGAGTCTCCATGGTTCCAATACTCCGTCTGCTTTCATCTGACGGAACTTGCAGGAAAATCGATGAGTCTTATTTCTGTTTATCTACCTATGTATCTATTGCCAGACACTTCAATCCCGCACGGGTGACCACAAACAAATCACCTCCATGTCGCCTTGTCCAATGCCACTTCACTGCCTTGCTCCCAGCTCACCCCCTCCCCCTTCTCTCATATATCTCTCCACTCCCTCCCTCCATCTCATCCTCGGCCTTCCCCTTCCTCTCCTCCCCTCCACCTCACTGGCATACTCCTCGTTAGTCTCTCACTCTCCATCCTCTTCACATGGCCAGACCACCTCAGTGTATTTCTCCTAACGCTTTCTATCACATCCACATCCACACCAAAGCGCTTTTCCAATTCCTCTTTTGTCAGCCTGTCTCTCCATGTAACTCCACATGCTCCTTTCAAATAACTCATTTCCACTAAGTTCTGAGGTAGGAGTAAGCCTCCTTGGTCACTAGTCAAATCGGCCTTCCAATCTGACGACACATGGCCATCAACTGAGCTGAAAGGGGATAGCAATCTTTGTCAGAAGAAAACAAACATTATAGGAAGAGTATTAAAGGAAATATTGCTATACTGTTACGCATTGATAGTTTTCTCATAAACGATAGAATAGCTGTTTTCATTTATAGTCAAGGTTCTGTGCGTGTGTGTGTGTGTGTGTGTGTGTGTGTGTGTGTGTGTGTGTGTGTGTGTGTGTGTGTGTTTATGCAAGGAAGAGGGAACCAGAGGATAGAAGTCCGCAAGTGTGTGTGTGTGTGTGTGTGTGTGTGTGTGTGTGTGTGTGTGTGTGTGTGTGTGTGTGTGTGTGTGTGTGTGTGTGTGTGTGTGTGTGTGTGTGTGTGTGTGTGTGTGTGTGTGTGTGTGTGTGTGTGTGTGTTGAAGAGCAGTTTCGGTGTTCTTTAGGCATCAATGTTGTCTTAGTCATCGTTAACATATGACCTTATGAACATCATGACTTCCCTTACATTTCACCCATTAGGTCTTCAGTATTGGTATCTCTGTAGTGGCTGAGAATATAACCTGCGTTTAGGTAGCCCCCTCTCCCCCATCTTTCTCTCTCTCCCAGCATTCACCCCTCCATCCTTGAGTTGTCATCTCCCCTTCCAGCTGATAACCCCCCCCCCATCCTCCCCATTCAGTCAGGACAGGTGAGAGACTGAGGTAATTAGTGGTACATAGGTAGTGATGATGATGATAAAGGTGGTGATGATAAGGAGTGTGAAAATGGAGATGGTTGTGGTGATATGGCAGTGGTGGTGATGATGATGATGGGAATAATAGCGATGATGATGAGGAAGAGGAGAAAGAGAACCATACCGGTGATGCTGATGGTGGTTATGGTGATGGTGATGGGCTTTATTTTTATTATTAATATTATTATTATTTTTATTGTTATTACGGTACTACTACTACGATGATGATGATTATGACGATGAGGACTACGTTGATCATGATGTTCGTTATACTAATGCGTTAAATCATTAATTACTATAGCATTTTTTCTTCCGTCTACCATCGATTATATTCAGCTTTGAAGATAATTTTTTAACTGGTGGGGATGGACCTTGATGTAGCCTCATCTACTCCTTTGGCTAGAAACGAGGTCTCCTAAGAATGATAAAAATTTTGGGGGGTAACAAGAACAACCATGAACTACATAGGATCAATAGAATATGATTATTTAAATATATGTGTCAGTTACAATACTCTTTTCGTTTGACATGGCCTAAAACTGCCAACTCTCCATCTAGAGTGCTGAGTTTGGAATCTGTGTAGTAGTACCGTATATTAAGAGTAAATATATTCTTTTCAGTTTAAATGGGCCTAAAATTGCCACCATCTTATCTTGAAAACTGATTTGGTATAATGGATTAACACTGCAATATGATGCTAGTCACGATGTACTAAGGAAAAGACGTCAAACCGTAGTGCACTTTTCTGCCAATACATCGGTGAAAGCAAAAGAACGAGACTCTGGGCCAAGTTAAAATGAAAGTACTACACTCAGGTCAATATGTAAACAAGAGGGCGTAAATGAAGCACGTGGGTATGTTTACTACCTGTGTTCATTCATAAAAACGTAGCGTGCCAGGGGATTTCCTTCACACCCGTTTCAGCCAGTTAGTACGGGCCTGCTAACCACTGAGAGAGAGAGAGAGAGGGAGGGAGAGGGAGAGAGAGAGAGACTGAGCTTTTATGAGATTTAGTGCTATTTAATCTGTCAATGTCTGTCGATTTATCAAAGCTACATCTATAGTTATACCGGTATGTCTGTCTGTCTGCTATGATTTATATATGTATCACGCCTACCATTTCTTCGACATCAACACCATTACTCTCTCTCTAGCTGTCTGTTCATCCATTCATCTGTCCGTCTGCCTGCCTGTCTGTCTGTCTCCTGTTACTCCGCTTTCACCTCCGTTGCTGTCATTCTTTATCACTAAATTATCTAGCTGTCTGGTTTCTTTCAAGGACCTCCCCCCCCCACACACACACAACGAGAGAGAGAGAGAGAGAGAGAGAGAGAGAGAGAGATTGTACGATAATGGATGTGGAAAAACAGTTATTAGCGTGAGATGATGATGATGATGATGATAGAAAAATGAAGAAAGATAAAAAGAAAAAAAAACGAGAAATGAAAATTATGGTGAAGATGGTGGTGGTGGTGGTGATGCAGAAGAAACAAATGGTAATAAATAAACGGAAGGAAACACGAAGCAAAATAAAGATGAAGAAGAAGGATGAGAATAAGAAGACACGAAGAAATACAAGTTGCAGAAGGATGATGATGATGATGATGATGATGTGGAGGAGGAGGAGAGGGAAGGAGGACGGTGAGCAGTGGAGGAGAAAATGAGGAAGGATAAGGATGATGATGATGATGATAAGAGGAAGAGAGAAAGGTGAGAGAATAGGAGGAGGAGGAGAAAGGGAGGGAGGAGGAGTGAAAGGGGCGAAGATGACTTGACTTTCACCTCCAGGTCCTCTCACGTAGAGAAAGTGAGAGAGAGATTGCATTGCATTGTTTTCCTGTAGTGTGTTTTGTGCGTCTAAATGTCACCTCTTCCATGACTCATCTCTCTCTCTCTCTCTCTCTCTCTCTCTCTCTTTCTCTCTCTCTCTCTCTCTCTCTCTCTCTCTCTCTCTCTCTCTCTCTCTCTCTCTCTCTCTCTCTCTCTCTCTCTCTCTCTCTCTCTCTCTCTCTCTCTCTCTCTCTCTCTCTCTCTCTCTCTCTCTCTCTCTCTCTCTCTCTCTCTCTCTTTCTCCACTTTCACCACATGACGTCACCAAAGGCATTGCAGAGCCAGACGAGGGGGGAAGGGGTGAGGAATGGTGGGAGGGAGGAAGACAACGAGAGAGGAAGGAACGATGGGGGAGGGAGGGGGGGAGGAACAATGGGGGAGGGAGGGAGGAAGGAGCAATGGGGGAGGGAGGGAGGAAGGAACAATGCGGGAGGGAGGGAGGAAGGAACATTGGAGAGGGAGGGAGGGAGGGAGAAACAATGGGGGAGGGAGGAAGGAAGGAACAATGGGGGAGGAAGGAGCAATGGGGGAGGGAGGGAGGAAGGAACAATGGGAGAGGGAGGGAGGAAGGAACAATGGGAGAGGGAGGGAGGAAGGAACAATGGGGAAGGGAGGGAGGGAGGAACAATGGGGGAGGGAGGGAAGAAGGAGCAATGGGGAAGGAGGAAGGAAGGAAGGAGAGATATAAGTAGGAAAGGAGAAAGGAGGGAAGGATATTCGGAGAGAGAGAGAGAAGGAGGGGACATCAAAGAGTTAGTGGTAAGTCCTCAAACACACACACTTTCTCTCTCTCTCTCTCTCTCTCTCTCTCTCTCTAGCTCGCTCGTTCGGTCCTCCCTCCCTCCCCTCTTCAGGTCGATCCTATTCTAGCCAGCTCAGCACACAGAGAGAGAGAGAGAGAGAGAGAGAGAGATGGCAAAAATGAAAAAGGGGAGGGAAGGAGAGAAAGAAAGCAAAATGACAGAAAAGAGGGAGAGTGGTAGGGGGAAATAGCGAGACAGAGATGAGAAGTAAAGGGGAGGGTGAAAAAAAGGGTATTGGTAAGAGGTAAGAAAGGGAGGGACAGAGTGGAGGAAGAGGGGAAGAGGAAGAATAAAGGAGAAGGGAGAGAGAGAGAGAGAGAAGGAGAGGGGCTAATCCGCTCAGCACAGGGCATGCACGCAGGGGAAGAGGGGAGGGGAGGGAGAGGGGAGAGGGAAGAGAAACACGCAAAAGGGATAATGAGAGAAACGCAAGGGGGAGGTAGGAACGCAGGTCGGAGAGAGGGGGGGGGAGGTAGTGAAGGGAGGCAAGGGTAAGCATGAACGTAAGGAAGAGCGTAAGATCGAGGGGAACATAATGAGGGGAGGTGGAGGAAGACGTGGAGGTGGAGAAGAAGGCAGAGAGGAGAGGTAAGAAGGAGACGGGGGTGGGGACGGAGGTAGAGGGTAGGGAGGAGGAGAAAGAAAGGGAAGCAAGAGGTGAGGTAAGGTAGGCATGCAGGGAGGCACGGTAGGCAGAGAAGAATGAGAGGCAGGCATAACAAGGGACTGCAGAGGGCGTAGGGGAGAAACTGAGTAGAAGACGAGGAAAGAGGAGGTAGGGAAGGGAAAGGGAGGTAGGTAGAGTAGAAGGTAAGGCAGCAAGGTAGAAGAGCGAGGCAGGGAGGGGAGGGAAGTAAGCAGGAACGAAGACATGGGAAGAAGAGGTAGGATATATACGCAGAAACGACTGAAAGGTAAGGAGGCAGGGAGAGAGGAAGGAGACAGGATGAGAAGAGGCAGAAAGGAAGGGACGGGGTGAAGGAGGCAGTGAGGAGAGCGTAGGCAGGCAGACGGCGAGAAGAGGGAGAAAGGGAGAGGAGAGGGAGGGAGGAAGGCACGTAAAGGTCAAGAAATTAGAGAGACTCATGGGGTTAGGTATATTATTATTATTATTACTATTATTATTATTTTTATTATTATTATTATTATTATTACTATTATTTGTTGTTATTATTATTATATATTATTATTATTATTATTATTATTATTATTATTATTGGTGGTGGTAGGTGGGGGCGCTCACCATCCACTCACTCGATGTAATGCTGCTTTGGGTGTCTGCCTTTCCTTCTCGTCCTTCCTTCCTCTTCTGTCTTTCTTTTCTTCATTCTTTCCGTTACCTTCTGCCTACGGTAGGTAACTTTAAACTCCCTCCTCTGTCTTTCTTTCCTTCGTTCTTTCTTCTTCTTTCTGCCTTTGGGTGACTTTACACTGAGTGACAGGCCAAATGGTTTCCTGTACACCAGGAAACCATATACTACGCTGAGTGGTAACCATATAACCAAATTATGGTGCCTGGTGGTTTAGTAGGTAATTAAGGCGCTCCAATCGGATTGAACCTGTGTAGGTTTATATCCAAGGGATTGTTAGGGTTTATTGCTCACGTAATGCCACTCAGGGATGAGTGAGGCTGGTCACTGTCAACTTAACTGTCAGGACCAACTTGCCTAACCCCGGGCACCTCCACTTCTCATGGGGAAACATAAAATTGGATGATGGATGGATGGATGGCTTATTATTATTGCTGCTACTACTGCTACTACAACTACTACTACTACTACTACTACTAGCATCATGTCAGTTATTCTTATTATTAGTCCCAGGTCAGAGGAGATTGTGTGCTGATAGACCAAGATTCGAATCCAACACTTAACCAAAGAATTTTCCATCCTCTAAACACTGCCAACTGATATATGTGTTATTTTATTCTTGCTCTCTCAGGACGATTTTATAATTCCGATCTCCAGACGATTTTACTCAGGTATAAGGAAGGATTTTCGAACTGGTGGGGTTAGATTAAGCCTTCATTAACCGCTTTCACCATCAAGGGGTGTGCTGGAGAGTGTCGCCTTCACGTGGTGCCAACGATATGACCAGGCTGATCCACTGCCTGGTTATATAAATGTCCCTCAGTCCCCTCTTTATGCCCTGGAAGAAAGCTAGAGAACTACAGCATAAGGACAGTTTCAGCCTATAGTCCACCGGGTTTGCGTTTGAGATGAGTCTGGAATTACAGCAACGACTATACTCTATTTTAACCTTATACAGCCATCGCCCTAACGTAATTGCCAAGTTTTAGCAGTATATTAACACTTGAATATAATGCTAATCACGAAGAAGTGTTGTGGGAAGGATGTAGAGTCGTAGTCTTGTCTTCCTCCACTGAGCTACATGAAATAACATTAGGACGAAAATCTGAACAAATCTGAACCAAGTCAGACTGAAAGAACAACAGAAGTAACCATGAAGGAAAAAAAATACCTCCTTGGACTGAGAGAGAGAGAGAGAGAGAGAGAGAGAGAGAGAGAGAGAGGATCTTTCATACTTTCTAATTTCTGACGATGAAACTGCATTGTGTGTGTGTATGTGTGTGTGTGTGTGTGAGAGAGAGAGAGAGAGAGAGAGAGAGAGAGAGAGAGAGAGAATGCTGTATGTAAACAAGTGTAAGGCTATGCAATGTAGGTCGTCTTAACCCCCTCGCAATTGCAAACTCTCTCTCTCTCTCTCTCTCTCTCCCCGATCATCCTTCCTTCTCTCCTTTGACTTCTCCCTTCCAGCTTTAATATTTCACACACACACACACACACACACAAGCGAGGTGATATCGTGGTTTTTAATGATGGCAGTGGGCGCGTTGGAGATGCTTATTAAGATAGCTGGAGCGGTGTGAGAGAGAGAGAGAGAGAGAGAGAGAGAGAGAGAGAGAGAGAGAGAGAGATCAAAGGGAGGTGTTATGAGGGGTGGAAGGGATTAGAAGGAAAGGTAAAGGAGGGGAGGTATGTTAAAGATCAGAGTGAAGGGGTATCTGGGTGTTCTTTGCACGGTGTTATGCAGTGGTAGGTGTAAGGCGATTGTGTTCCCCCCCCCCATCTCTCTCTCTCTCTCTCTCTTTAACTGACTCAGCAACAGTTCCCTACGTAATGTAGTGTTACTTGGCGTTACCATGACAACCACGACGCTTTGACCAAGCTGGGGGTCATTTGAGAGAGAGAGAGAGAGAGAGAGAGAGAGAGGGAGGGATGGAAATTAGAGACAGGTGGGAACGCCCTCAATTTTTCCCTTCATTGTTGTGCGTATTTAGGCTACATTTGCTTTCTCTCTCTCTCTCTCTCTCTCTCTAAGAATAGTTGTGCAGTTTTATTTCCATCCCGTATTGATGTATCTCAACTTATTCATTCGTTTTTCACGTTTAATACCGTAGTTCTTTTTACACCACCTTTTTATTATTTATTTATTTATTTATTTATTCCCCATAATTCTATCATCCACACCAGTTCTCCTTGAATTATTCTGTTGTTTTTTTTGTTGTATGTTATTGTTAGTTTTTTTAAAGGGGGGAGGCTTAATATATCATTCACATTTTTCTTCCTCATGCAGGGTTGCTCATAAATAGCGCCCCACTAGAAACTCACGTGGCAGTGTTTTCTGGGCTTGGGCGACGGCTGAGTGTGGACGTGGTTGTGGCGGTGGGAGTATGAAAGGAATGAATGGTGCACGGTGTATACTGCTGACACTAACAGCCGCCCCCATAACACACGTGAAATCGCCCGTCGTAGTGGAAGAGGAGCTTAAATAACCATCACCTTGTAATTCCCCTTGCTTTTATTTTGTATTCATTGATTATTCTCTCCTCAGTCCTTCCGTGCCTTTAACCCATTATCTTGGACCTGCATCCATTAATAGGTTTTTAATGAACACTGGTGCTCCCGATAATTACTTGGAGTCGTAGAGCGTGTTTACTTAATGAGAGGCTCGTTAAACGGTATTGGGTATTCTTGCGCCGCGTAACTCCTCCCTAGTACTAACTCCACCACCCCCAGTCCAGTTACTGTATCACTATAGTGCGTTTACTGTAAGCCCAGTTGACAGCGAAGTGTAATTAGCTTGCAGGAATATTTGACTACTCTTTTCCCCTAACTTGGGACGGAGTTTCGTCTTGTTACAGCTGTTTTCTTAGGTCAGTGACAGAAAACGATACTGCTTCGGCTGTACATCATTTCCACATCATTTCTTCGTGACTAGTACCATATTAGAGTGTTATAGTCTTTTGCTGCAACTCAGCATTCAAGTTGGAGGGAAAGCAATTGTAGACGAAGTTAGAGCAAAATGAGTACAGTAACCAAAAAGACTCACTCCTACCTCATAGCTAAAGGTCGTCGAATTTTTTATATCAGATGAAAGCACACCGACTCTACCACAATATTTGAAGTTTTTCCCTCTGGCTATGACCTCCAGGCTTTTAAACGCGAATGTGTTCGGCCGTCTAAAAAAAAAAAAAAATCAATTTTTGCTTCCTGTTTTTCGAAAGTGACAATTTTTGCAGACTTTCTAGCATTAACTTCTTTATTTTTTCATGGGCTAGGTATGATCTAGCATTGGTTCCCCTGTTATTCTGATTTTGCCTTTCTGTTATTTGAAAGACATTTTTTCGCAAGCTTTTATCATTAATTTCGTGTTTTTTTTTCATAAGCTAAGCGTTATCTGCCCAATTTTTCTGCTTGTTATTCTTATTTGTTTTCCTTTAAGTGCAATGTATCTAATTTACATATGATTCTCTCCTTGCTTTTACAGTTTACCATTTTAAGGTATGCTAAGTATTTGCCCATGTCCCCTGTTATGCTTATTATTTTCCTTCTTCTTTTCCTATTATTTGTAAGAATAACCTCATTCTTTTCAAGCGCATTATTCTTACTAATTACGTATTCCTGCCTCACATTCCCTCCCTGTTTACCATCATCTGTGCGTTTTTTCCGCTGCATTTGCGCATTTTTTCGTCTGTTTGCGCATTTTACGAACCTGAGGAAACGTTCGCCTTGACTTTCTCCGGATTCAAGATGACCGCCCCGTTATGTAAACACGAGTCTCTATATGGCGTGGATAGGCGCGAGCTAGGTCATGGTGGGGCAACACGTGGATGAGGTGAGAGAGAGGGAGAGAGAAAGAGAGAGAGAAGGAGGGAGGGAGGGAGAGAAAGAAAGAGAGAGGGAGAGAAAGAGAGTGCAACATACATTTCCCTTACACCACTCAGTACATGAACCAAAACGCCTCACCAACATGGGCACAGCGCTGACCCACAACACTTACTAGATACATATTAACACTTCCTATATACATATTTACCTTGCTGGATACATATTAACATTGTCTAGATACATATTTACCTTGCTAGATAAGTATTTACAGCTCCTAGATAATATTAACACTTGCGAGATACATATTTACCCTGCTAGATATTTATTTACCTTGCTAGTTACATATTAACCTTCTTCTATATACATATTAACCTTGCAAGGTACATATAACCTTACCTGACACATGTTAACACTTTCTAGGTACATATTGACCTTGCACTCCCCCACCCAGCCCTGCAGTGTTTACCTTGAATATTAAGTTGCGTTTGTGAATTCAGAATGGCAGTGGCACATTAGAAGTCAAGAACCAATGCATCCTTGCTCTTCCCTGAGTGCTGATGGTGGAGAGGGACGCCTTCACGTGGTGGCACCGACATGACTCCACCCCTCCATCTCTTTCCTCCACCCCTCCACCTCTTACCTCGATCCCTCCACCTCTTACCTCGATCCCTCCACCTCTTACCTCTACCCCTCCATCTCTTACCTCCATCCCTCCACCCCTTCACCTCTTTCCTCCACTCCTCCAACTCATCTCCACCCCTCCCTCACCCCTCATCCACTTCACCTTTCCTCAACCCCTCCGTCTCCTTGGTTACTATGTTTTTTTACTTCAACTTGGCCTAAAAGTGCCATATGTCCATTTTGAATGCTAATTTGTAATAACTGAATAAAGCTAGAATACGGTATTAGTCACGAAGAAGTGCTCGGGAAACGATGCAGAGCCGTAACATTCAGGATCCTATGACTCTCAGGTGAATAAAATCGCCTGGTGATCGCTGAAAGAGAATACTAGAGCTGTCTCGACCGTGTGAGAGTTAGCGATGAATAAATAAGAGATGGCAAAGCAAAAACACTGACCTACTGTAAAGACACCTGGCTTGTGTTAGACGATTAGGGTGAGGGAGAGCCAGCCATTGACGTAATTCTCTCTCGCTCTCTCTCTCTCTCTCTCTCTGTCTCTGTCTCTCTCTCTCTCTCTCTCTCTCTCTCTCTCTCTCTCTCTCAGACATTCGGTCACTTGATCGTCCCCCTTCATTGGCTTTCATCCTTTAATTTAACTCTCTCTCTCTCTCTCTCTCTCTCTCTCTCTTTCAATTTACCCACACTCTAGCTCCCCCACAACCACTTAAAAGCCAGCTGTGTGTGTGTGTGTGTGTGTGTGTGTGTGTGTGTGTGTGTGTGTGTGTGTGTGTGTGTGTGTGTGTGAGAGAGAGAGAGAGGGAGAGAGAAGAGACGTGAGCCGGTAGTTCAATAGTGACCTTTGCCTCTCCTTCATTCCTTCATTCTTCCTTCCTTTCTTCTCTTCCCATCTTTTCTTTCTTTCTCTCTCTCTCTAATTCTGCTCCTTTCTTCCTCAATTTATATCTGACTTGCCTACATTCTTTTTTTCTTTTTCTCCCTCCCTGCATTCCTTTCCTCTTCCATGCTTCTCTTTTCCTCTGCCTTCATTCCTACTTTCTCTTTTTCCTTTGCAGTCCTTCTTTACCTGCGTCTTGTCTTTTTTTTTCTTCCTTCTTCTTCCTCTCATTCTTTCCTTCCTTCTTCTGTTTCCTCTTTATCTCCACATGCCTTCCTTCATTCTCCTCTCTGCGTTCATTCTTTCATTCCCAGTCTTTTCTTACCTTTCACTACCTTCTCCTTTCTTACCCCCCCCCTCTCTCTCTCTCTCTCTCAACACAATTACTCCCCATTATCTCACCTAATCATCCCTCGTTTCACACTCACGACACGAATTTCCAGTTTAATGAAGCTAATTATTTCATCAGTCCATCAGGTGTGGATATGAGAGAGAGAGAGAGAGAGAGAGAGAGAGAGACAGCCAATCAGTCACTTAATCAACCTCCGCTCTCTTTGTCCATGTGTCTGTCTGTCTTTCTGTCTGTCTGTATCTGTCTGTCCATCCTCCATCTGTCCATGCATCCGTCTATCTATCTGTCTGTCTATCTATTTTTCACACACACACACACACACACACACACACACACACACACACACACACACACACACACACACACACACACACACACACACACACACACACACACACAGAAGGGAAGGAAGGACAAAGATTGGGGGAAGAAGGTAGGAAGGAGGAGAGGATGGGAGGAAAGGGTGGTGGTGGGAGTGAAGAAGAGGTAAGGAAGGAAGGAGGAGGGGAGGATGCAAGGAAGGAGGGTGGACGGGAGAGAAGGAGGAGAGGGAAAGAAGGAAGGAAGGGGGTGGACGGGAGAGTACAGAGGAGGGAATGGAGGGAAGAAAAAATAAGAGGGAGAAAGAGAGAGGGAGGGGAGGGGTGAAAAGAACAGGAGAGAAAGAAGGAGGGAGGGAGAGAAGAAAGGACTTAAGCTATATCCCTCCCTTCCCCTCCTTTGCTCTCCCCTTCCCCCCTCTTTCCCCTCCGTGTGTTGACCAGCATGACATAGCACGCACACACACGCACACAGATCCTGAACCACACGCACACAAACATCCTCACGCACATGCCCACACACTCACCTACATACAGATGCCCCCACTCCTGCGCGCGCGCACGCGCACGCGCACACACACACACACACACACACACACACACACACACACACACACACACACACACACACACACACACACACCAATCCTCACATACGCATATAAAACACCTACATACGTACATACACACAGACATGTATTCCCCCCCCCTCTCTCTCTCTCTCTCTCTCTCTCCAACACACACACACACACACACACACACACACACACACACATTCTCAGCCGTACATGGACGTAAGCCAAATACACACATACAAAACCCTACGTAGCACCACACGCACGCACTCCTACACGCTCAATATTTACGCACATGGACGCTTCAAATCCCACACAGGCGCACATACAGATCATTGCTTACACGACGTGCATACCTTCTTGGCCTCAGAGAGAGAGAGAGAGAGACAAGTTTTCTCTTCCTCACTCCCATTGTCTGTCAGTCTGCCTCTACCTGTCTATCAATCTACCTGTCTAATTATCTGTCTATGTCTATCCACTGGTCTCTATCTATCGTCGTGCCATTCTATAAGTCTACTGGATCTGTCAGTCATGGGTAGCGTATGTAATTCTCTTAAAACTCTACTACACAGCTCTTATTCTTTGTGTCTCACTGGCACGCACCAGCTCTTTTCCTTTTGCGTATCTGTTAATTTCGTGTTACGCGTCTGTTAGTCTCCTTACTCTTGTTCTGCTTCTGTTACGCTTGTTATTCTCCTGTTATGCTTGTTATGCTTCTGTTACGCTTGTTATGCTCCTGTTACGCATCTGTTAGTCCCCTGTTATGCTGGTTATGCTTCTGTTACACTTGTTATGCTCCTGTTACGCTTGTTATGCTTCTGTTACGCTTGTTATGCTTCTCTTATGCATCTGTTAGTCCCCTGTTACGCTTGTTATGCTCCTGTTACGCATCTGTTAGTCCCCTGTTACGCCTGTCATTCTCCTGATACGCATCTGTTTTGAACCCCTGCGTTATTAGCTAATGTAACGCGAGTGGGGCTGTTACGACCTCGTCAGGGGGAACATAGAGAATAATTGGAGTGCCGGTAGTTAGGAGAGAGAGAAAGAGAGCGAGAGAGAGAGAGAGAGAGAGACCCAACCCAGCACATGCTATCATAATTAATCCCCCCCTTCTCTCTCTCTCTCTCTCTCTCTCTCTCCTTCCATAGATTGATAGATAGACATATATGGAATGGAAGGGTAAGATAGGAAAAAATGGAGGGGGGGGGGCGGGAGAGAAGGAGAGACTAAGGAACAGGAAGAGGAAAAACGTGAGAGGTGATACATTGGACAGGAAGGGAGAGTAGGTCAGAGAGAGGGGGGTGGGAGGGAGGGAGAAAGAGAGAGAGAGAGAGTTAAAAAAAAGTAGGCATAAAATTAGGTATGAAAAAAAAAAATAGAGAGGAGGGGAAGGAACGTATGAGGAAGAAATAGACTTATGAAGGGGGAGAGAGAGAGAGAGAGAGATGAATACAGGGAAGGAACAAAAAGAGGATGGGGTAAGAGGCTGGAAAAATGCCATACTGTGAGGGGGATTAGGTGGGGACAGACAGACATAATAGGGAGAGCGATTGGGGAAATGGGAGGAACGGGAGCAGAGGTAGGGGAAGGGAAGAGTGTGTTGAATATGGGTAGGGGTAGGGTAGGGGAGGAGAGGGATTAATGCAGGGTGACCCGGGAGGGAGAGGGGTAGGGGAAGGGGGGAGGAAGAGGAGCGGTGGTTGGGGAGAGGAGGAGAGTATGAGACAGACAAGAGATTGAGAAAGGAGAGAGGGGAAAAGGGGTAGAGGTAGGGGAGGGGAGGAGAGTGAAGCATATAGGGAGGCAGGAGAGGGAGAAGGGTAGGTGAAGGGAAGGCGGGTGAGGAATATAAGGAAAAAAAACTGTAAGTGTTGGAGAGTTCGTAGGGAAAGAGATAGGTAGGGTAGGGGAGTAAGAAACCGAATAAAGGGGAAGGATGGCGAGAAAGAGATTGATGGGGGAGGGGATTTATAGAAGTCGGTATAGGAAGCGAGGAGATTGTAAGAACGAAGAGGTGGGGGAAGAGGAAGGGAGAGGGGTAGTGGGTGTAGGGGGAGAGAGAGAAGAAGGGGTGCTGGAGGGGAAATGGGTAGAGGAAGAAGGGGAAGAAGGGTGGAGTAGGTTGGTGTACTCCCGAGGAATGCAAGTAACGGGTTGATGTAGTGGGGTCCTACAGTACACACACACACACACACACACACACACACACACAGAGCATCCCTACCCACACGCATCACCAGCCGCATTCCCCCCCCCCCTCTCTCTCTCTCTCATATCCTGGACCTAAATACACAAGCCAGGGCATACACAGCAAACCCTTCTATACACACTCACACACATACGGTACATCTCCAATATACACTCCAGACCCCTATGCACAGCGTGTCTTTAGTACACATCTACTCACGTTCTGTCTATATGTCTATTTCTCATCCATCTGTCTATCTGTGTCTATGGCTATTTCTTTCCGTTTATCCCGGACAGGATGCCAGTTCCCTTCACGTTACGCTCAGATCCGGCATCAGGTCACTCTCCCTCATACACCTCTCAACTCCACAGGTATTAACATGCCGTACGCCGCGCAGAAAAAAAAGGGTAAAGAAAAAAAGAAAAAGCAAAGGGAGAGATAGTAGTGATAGTTGTAACCGCAGGTTGTTGTGAATGTGAACCCAGTAGACTGCTGGTTGAAGTTGTCCCTCTTGCAAATCCACCACCCTTCTTTTAGAGAGACGGGGAAGGAACTGTATAAACCGGGCAGCTCCACCGACCGGTTATATCAGTGTCGCCTCGCGAAGGCGTCCCACTCTTGCACCTGCATCTCGTATGAATAAGTAATGCAAATTTAGACTAGTCTTTAACACCCTATAGCCTGTATTCCCAACGCAGGAATAACCTGGTAAGGGAGAAAAGCCAACATGATACCAAAAGTCAAGGACATTCTCACAAAATGACTGCAGTCTTTGTTGCTGCGTAATTCGTTCAGGTTTATGTTGCTTAGATACGGAACGATTCTGATTTGGGGCGGTATTATTTGGCTGGGTTGTGTGTGTGTGTGTGTGTGTGTGTGTAATTCACCGGGTCGGTCAGGATCACTTGATGGTCGTGATCGTCAGCTTTTACCCTCCCGGAAGGGAGCTGAGAGCTCATATAGTCCGATCTAAGGGCAAGGCTGTGACCTTCACACACCCACACACCCGTCCCCTTGCTCAAGGGGGACAGTAACCACCCACTTCGTTAGTGAAACTTTTCGCAACCTGAGCGAGGCGCGAACTCCCGTCCACCAGTGTGTGTGTGTGTGTGTGTGTGTGTGTGTGTGTGTGTGTGTGTGTGTGTGTGTGTGTGTGTGTGTGTGTGTGTGTGTGTGTGTGTGTGAACGTACCATCCGCAACTCTACATGGAACGAAAAATACTCCTGAAATTACAAATCCACAGAGGACAAGGGTTCCAAGGTTGTGCCACTGGTAATGTACTCCTAAACGCGTATCTGAGCATGCGTAGATTTGTCTGCTGGCTGAAGTTCCCCCTCTCCTGCAGTCCACCATTTTTATTTTATTTGTATTTATTTATTTATTTATTTTTAAGGGGGATAGGGTTAGGGAGGCAGTTGAGGGTTGAGGAACGTTTGTACATCCAGGCATCTCCACCTCCCGGTTATATCATTGCCACCACGTGAAGGCGTCCCTCTTCAGGCGTCATCGTACTGTACATCGAAACACTAGGTACCGGTACACTAAGTTGCCTTGAATTCACCTTTACCCGTGCAACTACTGCCCTAATTATCCAGTCCTGTAGCAAAAACCAGTTCGAGAAAACAGTAAAAAAGCCAATCCCGTATATCCCCACTGGAAGTGTAGGGGCCCGAGTCTAGGCTAGCGTAATCCAGACCACTTAAAGGCAGGATACAGACCTACTCCTCTGGTAGCACTTTACCTAGTAGTAAAATCTATGACTACCTCTGCGAGTCCAACCGTAGCCCTAAGTCACAGCCCGTGCCGACTCAAATGCTCTATTGCCAGACCACCAGGCGCTCGAGAAAGTGAGGCTAAATTATCCACTGAAAGATATAGGTGACGTGTGTGTGTGTGTGTGTGTGTGTGTGTGTGTGTGTGTGTGTGTGTGTGTGTGTGTGTGTGTGTGTGTGTGTGTGTGTGTGTGTGTGTGTGTGTGTGTGTGTGTGTGTGTGTGTTGACGCTTTTCCCTTTTCTTGATCGTACACGCATCCCATTTATACCAGTAGGGGAAGCAGGGCTAGGATACTAATGATGATGATGATTGTGATTTTTTCCTCATGCTTCCGTCTGTCTGTTTCCTGAGACCCAGCAGCCATCCCACTGACCACACACCACTTTGACACAAACACCCGCCGTCCATATTGAACATAGGTTGGGCTGGCTCGTTGACTGGCGTGGTGGTATTAACGACGCGACGGTGTTTATATGAAATGTTACTCAGTATTGTGGAAGCTCAGTCAGGTCTGTTTTAACAACTTCATAAAAATGTTTGGCCATGTGGAGAGGATGGAGAATGAAAGACTGACAAGGAGGGTGTGTGTGAGTGAGGTGGAGGGGGGGGGGAGATAGCGAGGGGGAGACCGAGGGAGGGATGGAGTAATGAGGTATATGAGAGACGGGAACGGGGGTAGAGGGAAGGGGAGACCAAGGATGAGAAGGAGGGATGAAGCAGTGAGGTATATGAGAGAGGGGAACGGGGGGAGAGGGAAGGGGAGACCGAGGATGAGATGGAGGGATGGAGTAGTGAGGTATATGAGAGAGGAGAACAGGGGTAGAGGGAGGGGGAGACCGAGGATGAGATGGAGGGATGGAGTAGAGAGGTAGGCTATATGAGAGAGGGGGTGTAACTTTAGGGGGAAGGCAGCGAAATAGCGGGAAACAAACCGACATGGAGGCGACTTGTTTGTGGCAATGGAGATACAGATAAAAATGTTCCCTGACCCAATCTGGTATTGAACTCCCGTCCTTCCTAACATCAGACCACTTCCACCCACTTGACCGCCACTTTTGCCCATATATTTGAGAGGAAAACAATAATGTCTTGAGATTTAAAAAATTCTTGATCAGCATTAGTGTTGTAACCCCCTGCTGTCTCTCTCTCTCTCTCTCTCTCTCTCTCTCTCTCTCGTGTCTTTCTTCACAATAGACAGTTTGTGAGGGCCGCTACCAAGTCTTTGGTCAATATACATGCAGTTTCCCACACACTCACAAACACACGCTC
>NC_136999.1:805471-875471 GCF_032717465.1 Coenobita brevimanus | reverse complement strand
CATGTCTATCTGGAGTCTGGTGCCACGTACACACTTCAAAACAGCAGAGAGAGAGAGCGAGAGATGTTTTCCCCCAGCCTGTGTTGTCCATAATTTTCATGTAGAAATAACCCTCTCAGGCCAATGACGTGTTTTGTTCATATATATTTATGCTGTACAGTTTTCGCCTTAATTTGGCCCAGATTTTCGTCCTTCAGTCCATTTCGCGTACTTTAGTGGCAGGAAAAGACAACGCTGCGGCTCTACATCATTTCCACTGCACTTCATCTTGACTGGTATTACGCTGGTATTAGTGTGTTGCTACAGCTAAACGTTCAAGATGATATAGGACGGTTTTAAGTCGATAAAGAAAGAAAGAAAGGTAGGAAGGATCAGCAGAGAGAGAAAGAGAGAGAGAGAGAGCCAGAGGGAGGGAAGGATACCGCTGGGCCAACAAACAATTACCCGGACTGCAGAAAGGTGGGAGAAGCCTTTGTCCTGCGGTCTACGAATTAACCTTTTTTCCCTTATATATTTATTTTTATTTGCCGCGTTATGGACATTGTAGGTCAATTTGGTTTTTCCGCACACCACAGTTTCCTCTATTGATTTTTATTATTTCTCAGTGGTATATTTAAGTTTTTCTTCCTCTTTCTTTCTTTCTTTTTCTTCGCTTGTGTGTGTCTTCCTCTGTTTTTTTTTTTATCCTCGCATTTTCCTATTTTTCTGTCTGTTATTTTCATTTTTATATATTCTTTGTCGATTTAGTCTACACATATGAAAGTTCTCTCTCTCTCTCTCTCTCTCTCACCAGACTCCAGGCACAGGCAGAGTGGTGTAATGTCTGATTGCATTGTGCCTTCGCCTGATTGCGTTCTCATCCTAAGTCCAGAGATTTTTCAATACTTTCTCTCTCTCTCTCTCTCTCTCTCTCTCTCTCTCTCTCTCTCTCTCTCTCTCATGTAGTGTGTGATTGCTTTATGATCTTTAGTCTAGATAAAAGAAACGATTTCTCTTTAAACTCTTTCTCTCTCTCCTTCTCTCTCTCTCTCTCTCACCGATGTCCCCTTAATATTGCCAAGTTAGAATGAATATCGTATAGATTTCTGTAAAGCATGTTCGCTGCCACATATTCTTTCTTGTCCAGTGTAATACAGAAATGCCTGAGAGAGAGAGAGAGAGAGAGAGAGAGAGAGAGAGAGAGAAAGCCTTCCAGGAAGCCGTTGCAGCTTCAAGGCGAACCGCCAGACTTAACCCTTTCAATACGTCAGTCCAACAGCCAAAACAGAAAGTGGGAAAATTAGAGACAGAGAGAAAGGTCATCAAGAATTAATGTTATCTCTAAGGAAGAGAATCCATTAGATCTTCATATACTTAACCCTGTTAGTCCCAGAGCCAGGAGGGTAACAAAGTGGGAAGTTAGAGACAGAAAGAGGAGAGAGAATTAAAGCTACCTCTTAGTAACAGAATCCATCAGATCATTGGTTCCTAACCTGGGGGTTGGCACCCCCGAAGGGGTAATTTTGCCTTTTAAACCATGTAATATCGGTCAACCTTTGCTCGGCAGTTTTTTTTTTTTTCTTTCATAGACAATAAAAAAAGATTATCATGAGCAGGATGTGGCTACTTTCTGGATAAAGCCAAACACCATTCTATCATAGTGAGAACTGGGTAACCAGGTGTATTTCAGGGTAACCAGACATATTTCTTAGGTAACCAGGCATATTTCAGGGATAACCAGGCATATTTCAGGGATAACAGGCATATTTCAGGGATAACAGACATATTTCAGGGGTCACCAGGCATATTTCAAGGATAACAGGCATATTTCAGGGGTAACCAGGCATATTTCAGGGGTCACTAGGCATATTTCAGCAACCAGTGCCACCCCCGGACATCCTTCTGGCTAAACATCTGGTCCTCATCTTTTCTTCCTACAAGAGCCTTTCATTTCCATCCTTTTCTCCTATCTCATCCACGAAATTCTTCTTCCATCCCAACGCTTCATCCTTCCTTCCATCCTACAGCATCCAACATCCGTACTGTAACATCCTGTCTTAATTCTTCCATCCTACAATATCCTGCCTCCAACCTTCCTTCTGTCGTACATCCTGCCTTCCATCCTACAGAATCCTACTTCATTCTGCCCTCATCTTTTCTTCTGTAGTAACATACCCTCCATCCTACATTGTCTCCATCTTCTCCAATATCCTTCCTTCCATCCTACAGTGTCCTCCCTCCCTCCATCCTGCAGTGTCCTACATCCATCCTATATTCTGCCTCTATCATTCCTTCTGCAGTATCTCTCTTTCCATCCTACAATATCGTACCCCCATCATTCCATACTGCATCCTGTCTCCATTCTTCCTTCCATTTTATCTACATCCTACAGCATCCTTCCGCCATCCTACGCGTCCCTCCCGTATCGACTGCTTGGCCTTTCCCTCTCACCTTTAAACAGCTGCTGCCGACGACCACAGTCCTGTCTCCTCCCACCTCCTCCTCCTCCTCCTCCTCCCGCTCTTCTCCCTGCTCTGTGCTCAGGCTTGTAGAACACCATGGAACACCCCGGAACACTTCAGGCCATGTCTTTGCCAGCAGGGCTTGGAACTGTGCTTACTTTCACTTATGGCTTAGGGTTGCAATGTTTGTTTATCTTAACCATCGTCACTTCCACCTCCCGCCCGTCCCTCTCTTCCCTCAGTATTTTGGAACACCATGGAACACCCACGGAACATTTGCGGAACACTTCAGGCCATGTCTCCGTTCGTGGGATCTGGATAATGTGCTACACGTACATATGGCGCCGTTTCTGGGAAGCTTATTATTGTGACTGCCGTAATGTTCCCGCCATAACTATTTTTGGTTTGAGGTTTTGTTTTTCCGTTTTCGTTGGTTTAAATTTCACAGGTTTACTCATCGCCGTTACGTCCTTCAGGCCTTGCCCTTTGCCGGAGAATGTGAGAGTATGATTTAGTTTAACTTATGGAGGCGATTTGGGGAGATTAAATTGAGGCGTCGTCATTTTCCCGTCATTCCTAGTAGGAGAGTCGTTGGCCCTTTTCTGGTTTTGTATTTTAGGGATTTTGCGTTCATCGCCGCCTCCTCCTCCTCCACACGTAGCAGAAACACTGACCTACTGCCTGCTGGGGGAGGGAGGGAGGGAGTTAGAGGAGGAGTAGGAGGCAAGAGCGAGACGTGAAACTTGACTTGCGCGACGTTCAAAATGGCGAGAGCTGGCATCCCTTTCTTTTGGCAACTCACCCGACCGTATTCATAAAATGCCTGAGACGAATTTCTGCGATTGTCACGTGTCCGTAAACGAGTATTTTCACTGGTTGTTTTTAATTTTCAAGTTCTGTGGGCATACTGATGGGGTTTTACATGACTGTAAAGTGTTTTGTAGCCGAGTGAAGGCAAAGGTAAATACAAGCAGACACTATTATGCACAACTTAAGCTTAGAATGCAGCGTCGATATTTTCCCCGTTATTCCCTACTTTATTTCCGCACTTTTCCGACGATGAGATGCTGGAGAGGGATGTCTGCATGTGGTGGGGCGGCACGGCTTATGACAGGGCGGCTCAACTGCCTGGTAAAACATAACGACCCACAACTTCCCCCATGGCCCCCGAAAGGTTGATGGTGGAGTGCAGGCAGGGGTCAGTATCACCCTGCAATCCACCTGGTTCACGTTTCAGTTGAACCCAGGAGCAACAACAACAACGATGACCCTGGAAAAGCTAACAAATACAGTCCCACGTCAAAATTTATCTCTCGTCTCCGCCTCCATTTCCGCACTTTTCCCCACGATAAACGCATCCTGCTTGCTCAGAAAAAAGATAAGAAAAAATCAGGGCTTCCCTTGCAGGGTCGCGTTGTGTGTGTGTGTGTGTGTGTGTGTGTGTGTGTGTGTGTGTGTGTGTGTGTGAGAGAGAGAGAGAGAGAAAGAGAGAGAGAGAGAGAGAGAGAGGACCGGTTCGCAAGGTCACTTGTGTGGGTTGGTGGTGGTTGGGTGGATAATGGGAAATAGTTCCACTGGGGAATTGATCCATGGGGAATATGTCCATGAGGGAAACGGGGCCAAGTGGGAATGCAAGTCCAGTGGGTGAATATAAGTCCACGATGGAAATCCGTGCACGTGGGGACTGGGTGCTTTCCCTTGGGGGGAAAAACAGGTTCAGAATGGAAACAAGAAAGCCTAGATCCCTTTGTGAGAATAGGTTCATGATGGCAAATACGTCCACAGGAAATGTTTTACGTGGAGAAAATAGGTTAAGTGAAACAGATTGATAGGGAGTGTAGGTCCATGTAGAGAAATTGCCCCAGGCGGGAACAGCTCCTTAGGGGAAACTAGATAGTGGGAGTTGACTGGTATTTGGGATGGCCTTTTACTGTACCTGGTGTGGTGTGGCAGGATGATTTAGAGTGGTGTTGGTGGAGGATTTAGTGATGTGGGAGGATGACTTTGTGTGGTGTGGGAAGGTGATTCTGTGTGGTGTGATGTGGCCTCGCTAAAGTCACAGTATTTCTATGGCAGTCAAGTGCCTCGTGTCCGAAAATTATTGTTGGCGAGAGACAGAGAGCATCACTCCTAGAAATGGTCATACAAAAGAAAAAATCGGTACAGGTAATATTTTCTAACAGCTCTCCTTTTTATCATAAATACATGATCTTCACTGTATCTAGTGCCAGACGCCTTAATCCCGTATGGGGTGGCCACAAACAAATGACCTCCATGTCGCCCCTTCCCCTGCCGTTTCGCTGCCCTTCCCTCAACTGACGCCCCCCCTGACTCATGTACCTCTCTAAACATCATCTTCAAACATTAAAATGACTCCATTAATGGCGCTGGAGATGGACACCTTCACGTGGTGACACCGGAATAGTCAGGCGGCTCCTCTGCTCGGTTATACAAACATCTCTCAACTCAATCCTTATCCCAGGAAAAGAGGAGAATGGGCTGCCTGAGGAGGGGCAATTTTAGCCTGCAGTCCACAGGGTTCACGTTTCAGATAAGACGGGCCATCAAAACAACAGGTTCACAGATACCATCGAGAGACACTTCCCGGGCATGTGGGGAGCACTTTTTTATTTATCTGTTTATTTATTTATTTTAATTCTCTTTTGGCGTCCAGTCCGATTATTTCTTGGTGTCTCCAGACGATTATATTCAGCTTATAAGAGACCTTTGGATCACGGGGCGGGGCGGGGCGGGGCGAGGGGGAAGGGTAGAGTCAGCCTTCATTAACCCTTCACTGGGATTTGGTCTGTCCTAGGATGAGTAAAATCGTCAGGTGATGGCCAGGAAAAAAAAGCGTCACGTCATCCGAATAAGAGAGTGGAAGTAGCTCATTTAGTGGAGAGAAACCCCAAGTAGTGACAGTGCGAGTTACAAGGACAAGAAGTGCCTCGAAAGGTCTTACGAACTATACCAAGTAGGACGGTTCAGGTACTTTCATCTCACTCCTGGCGGTTTTATTCAGTAGAAAGAAACCCCAAGTAGACACAATGCAATCTGCAAGGACAGGAAGCATCTCAAAAGGTCTTACGAATCAAACCGAGGAGAAAGATTGATGTGGATGAAGTTGGTGGGTAGACATTGCTGCTTTGAGAGAGAGGGAGAGAGAGAGAGAGAGAGAGGTTCTAACATGGATGAAGTTGCCGGATACATGTTGTTAATCTGAGAGAGAGAGAGAGAGAGAGAGAGAGAGAGAGAGAGGATGGAACCTAGACATTATAGCTGTCTACTTTCTCTCTCTCTCTCTCTCTCTCTGTTGTCCGTCTAAACACAAAACTGGCATACACACCGAGAGAGAGGTTGTAACATAGATGAAGTTGCTTTGTACATGTTGATTTTCTAAGAGAGAGAGAGAGAGAGAGAGAGTCTGGCGCTTACGTAAGAGACAGACACTTTCTCCCTCAGTCAGTTAATCAGTATGCCTTCCCACCCTACGTCCTCTCTCTCTCTCTCTCTCTCTCTCTCTCTCTCTCTCTCTCTCTCTCGCGGGTTTACGAGTCTAAAAATAGGAAAAGGCGCTGAGCGAGAAAGAGAATCAGCATTCTTTCTCATCATATCCTTTCTCCATTCTCCCCTCATTGTGTGTGTGTGGGGGGTGAGTGTGTGTGCGAGGGGGATGAGAGTGTGTGTGTGTGTGTGTGTGTGTGTGTGTGTGTGTGTGTGTGTGTGTGTGTGTGTGTGTGAAGTGGGGTAGCTGTATGCGTGGGGTTGATATGAATGTGTACATGTGGGGGGGGGTAGCTATGTGCGTGGGGTTGATATGCATGTGTACATGGGGGAGTAGCTATGTGAGTGGGGTTGATGTGAATGTGTGTGCGTTTGTGGGGGGGGGGAGTTAGCTGTGTGCGTGGGGTTGATGTGAATGTGTGTGCGTTTGTGGGGGGGGGTTAGCTGTGTGCGTGGGGTTGAAAAAACTGTGTGTGCGTGAAGTTGATATGTATGTGTATGTGGGGTGGTTTTGTGTGTGTGGGTGGGTGGGCGGGTGTCAAATGTCCTCTCTAGGATGTTCCCAGTTCGTCACACCACACTGTCCCAGCCTGCCATCCCACTCCTCTCTGACTCAATATGATCTTATGTGACTGATATAAGCGGTGTTTTCATCTGACGGAACTGTTCCACTTTTACTACTCGAATACTAGGTCGTGATTGCATGAAATACCACGGGATTTAGGTGTGAGGTAGGAATGACTCTCCCTCGTGATTAAAATGACTACGTGTTAAGCTGGAGGATATTTTCGCCATTTTGTGGGTTATTTCCTGTAGCTCAGTGGCACGGGTCAACATCCTTTCCATAGCTCTTCTTCGTGACTAGCACCATGCTCTAATGGTAATCTGTTAAAGCTCAATATTGAAGATTTAGAGAGGAAAGTTTCATGCCTACTTAAAGTGATGAGTAAAATCGATCCTCCATTCTGACTACAAGTGGCCATCATCTTATCTGAAAGGGGTTAGGGAATTTCGTCAGTATACTTTTAACTTGGCCTAAATTTCCCTCCCTTCCTCTGTAATGTCGAGATGGAGCAATAAATTAGCACTAGAATATGATGCCTGTCACGAAGAAAACCCGTGGACATTATGTAGAGCCGCAGGATTGCCTTTTTCTGCCACTGAACTGTGTGAAATGAATTTGGACGAAAATCTGGTCCAAGTTAAAGGATATCGTAATATTTCTCTCTCTCTCTCTCTCTCTCTCTCTCTCTCTCTCTCTCTCTCTCTCTCGGCCTGTGCCTGTTGAATGTAGATATTTTTTCAGTATGCACAGTAGTATCATTTCTTATATTTTATTCATTTTACGTGTGTGTGTTTGCGCACGAGTGTGTGTGTGTGTGTGTGTGTGTGTGTGTGTGTGTGTGTGTGTGTGTGTGTGTGTAGTATCTGTATGTATGGTGTACGTAGATAAGTACTGTGTGTGTGTGTGTGTGTGTGTGTGTGTGTGTGTGTGTGTGTGTGTGTGTGTGTGTGTGTGTGTGACTTCCGGTCTTCCCTGATAGGTCCAATAGGCTTTTGTCTACCAACTGTTTCCTTTTTAAGTGGTAGTGATGGTGGTGGTTGTGGTAGTGAAGGTGGTAGTTGTGGTAGTGATGCTGGCAGTTGTGGTAGTAGTGGTGG
Source organism: Coenobita brevimanus (assembly GCF_032717465.1). Lineage (NCBI taxonomy): Eukaryota > Metazoa > Arthropoda > Malacostraca > Decapoda > Coenobitidae > Coenobita > Coenobita brevimanus. The sequence goes on along the minus strand of NC_136999.1, from coordinate 867,864 downwards.
TGGCAGTGGTAGTGGTGGTGGTGGTAGTTGTGGTTGTGATGTTAGTAGTTGGATTAGTAATGGTGGTAATGGTAGTCGTGGTAGTAATGATAGTTGTGGTAGTAATGACAGTAGTTGTGATACTAATGATGGTAGTAATGGTGGCGATACTGGTAGTTGTGGTAGCAAAACGTCGTGATGATGATATGATGATGATATTGGTGGTTCAAGTGGTACTCGTGTTGTTAGTAGTGGTGATGGTGGTTGTTGTGGTGGTAGTGGTGATGGTGGTTGTGCTGGGGGTAGTGGTGATGATGGTTGTTGTGGTGGTAGTGGTGATGGTGGTTGTGCTGGGGGTAGTGGTGATGGTGGTTGTTGTGGTGATGATGGTTGTTGTGGTGGTAGTGGTGATGGTTGTTGTGGTGGCAGTGGTGATGGTTGTTGTTGTGGTGGTAGTGGTGATGGTGGTTGTTGTGGTGATAGTGGTTGTTATGGTGGCAGTGGAGATGGTGGTTGTTGTGATGGTGGTAGTGGTGATGGTGGTTGTTGGATGGTGGTAGTGGTGGTTGTTGTGATGGTGGTAGTAGTGGTTGTTGTGGTGGTAGTGGTGTGGTAGGGGTGTTAGTTACCAGGATGTTCACTTAAGCAGAGCCCTCATGGCAATCTCTCCCTCTCTCTCTCTCTCTCTCTCTCTCTCTCTCTTAAAAATAAAACCACCGTCTATAAACTGCAAGCTGTCTGTGTATATAATAATTACGGTGGAGAGGGACGCCTTCACGTGATGGCACCGATATATCTGGGCGGCTCCACTGTCCTGTTATACAAAGGTCCCCTGAAAGGAGGATGGTGTACTGCAGAACGGAAGCATCAGCCACTAGTCCACTGGGTTCATGTTCAGATGAGCCTGGGGTTGCCGTTACTACTAGTACTGTTACTACTGCCACTACTACTACTACTACTACTACTACTGCTGCTGCTGCTGCTGCTGCTACTACTACTACTACGACTAATAATAATAATAATAATGATGATACTACTACTAATAATAATAATACTAGTACTGTTACTACTGCCACTACTACTACTACTACACTGTTACTACTATCACTACTATTACTGTACTACTGTTACTACTACCGCTATTATTACTACTGTTACTACAACCGCTATTATTACTACTATTACTACTACCACCACTATTACTACTGTTACCACCACCACTACTACTGTTACTATAGTATATACTGTATTACGTTATGTGTAATTAAAATGGAGGGGAAAAGACTTAACAATGGTATTTAACTTTTTTTTTTCTTTGCAGGTAGGTCAAGCCATCGTAAGGATTCCAAGTTCGCCGATGTGGTGAGTGTTACTATTATTATTATTATTATTATTATTATTATTATGGTTGCCTGTATCATCATTATCATTATCATCATCACCATCTTTATTATTATCATCGTCATCATCATTTTTTTCATATCGATCTTCAAACAGCATATTACCCATAAAGCAGCGTCGCTTAGGAAAATATGAAACCGCAGTTTATACAACGAAATACGACAGCAGAAGTAATGTTCAGTAGCGGCATAAACATCGCAACGGATACGGGAAAAGTGACTCTTATAAATGCACATACTGTAGTAGTAGCTGCAGCCCCACCCTCACCCGAATGTGAACCCAGTTGACTGCAGACTGAAACTGTCCTCTCATGCAGGCCACTATCTGCCTCTCTGGGGAGACAGAGTTCGTTCATTCGTTCGTATGTATTTGAAGACTCCAACATGCTTTCATGCCTCGGCCTTGGTCACCTAATGGCGGCTCTCCATGTTGTTCGATCTCTGGCAGCTTCCCTATTCAGTCCTTTATCCCTGAGGTCACATTCATTGACCTCGTCCCAGGTCTTTTTCGGTCTGCCTCTCGCAACTCTACCCCAAGCTGCATCTCATCAATATTCACTCTCTCTCTCTGTCTCTCTAATCATACCTTCTAGAACTCTCTCCATTACCTTCATTATCTGGACTAAAAGCTTTATGCCTCGATAATTTCCTCTTTCCAGGGCATCACCCTTCCCCTTGTACACATTTACAGTTACAATCTTCAGCCAATCATCTGGGACAGCATACTCATATATAATCGTATTTATTAAGTCGGTGACAACCTCACATCTATATCTCTTGAGGCTTTCACCATTTCAGCAGTCAACCCAGACACATCGGCTGCCTTCCCCACCTGCATCCTGCCTATTGCCCCGCTCACAATAGCAATCTCAATCAAAGGCCAAGGGCTACACACTGGATCTGCTGGCTCCAAACCTTCCCTGTCCCATTCAGACTCCTCGTTTAACAACCGACTGCAATGCTCTCTCCATGCGTCTTTAATATCCCCAAAGTTCAGCACTACCCTTCCATCATCATTCTTCACACACTGCTCACCTATAATATCCTAATAATCCCTCTTCACCTGATTTGTCACCCTAAATATCATATTCTTCCTTTCCACACGATTTAGGTTATCAAGTAAAAGTCTCTACATGTGACTCAGACTTCGTCCTGTAAACCTTTTTTCTAGCCCTGCACATGGTATAGCCAAGTATTCCTCTTTGTTACAACCCTTCATCCATTCCCGGGAAAGCCTCCTTTTCTCCTTAACAGCAGCTTCTACACTCATCCCACCACTAGGTTACTTTATATCTTGGAGGGCCTCTTGTCCATACACATACTGAATCAGTAACTCTCAAGAGGTTGCTCTTGAGGGCCCTGTACTGTTCAGTAACACTTAAGTCGACGTCTCTCTGTTCACCAAGCACTCTCCTCATCTCACTATAGAAGGCATCTCTTACTGCTTGTTTTTTCAGCTTCCATATTTTCCTCCTAGATGCATAAGTCCTCTTTTTCATCACCCGCTCCATAAGCACCAAGTCACATATCAATAACTTGTGTTCACACCCTATAACTTTAACGTTCTTAACTAACCTCCTGTCAGCCCGCCTAATCAGGAAGCTATCTATCTGGCTGCTATTTCCCCAAGACTTGTATGTAATCAACCTACTCTCTCTCATCCTAAAATGTATTGCACATAGTCATGGTCCTTGCCTCTTCAAACTCTAGTATCTTTTCCCCCTTCCTCATTTCTTGTACCATATGCACATCCCCCATGTATTCCCTCATATTGATGAGCTCCTTCACCTACATGGCCATTTAAGTCCCCTTCCAATACTACAGTTTCATCATCGCCCATACCACTTACTACACATATAAAGTCAACCCAAAATCTATCCTTCTCTACCTCATCCAAGCCTGCCTGTGGAGCATACGCCGATATAGATGCAACCATTTTCCCACCGAGCAAATATTTTCACTGCTATTATCCTATCAGTTACTTTCATAACATTCATGACATATTACACCCATTTCTCCCCAGCCAACCCGCCATGCACACCACCATATCCATCTGCCCTACCCTGTCAAAACAACTTATAATAATCCCTCCCAGCAATCTTTCTGGCTGATCCACCCCTATACCGGAATTCCTGCACACATCCCACATGCACCCACCTCCTCAATGCCTCAGCCACTTCGCCCGCTCTACCCGTCAAACTTGCCACATTACATTACGCCACTGTGATCCCCCTGGGCGGTTTAATGTCCTCAGGCTTGCTTTGAAGATCATTCCTCAACTTGGCCATAATAAGCAAAAATAATAAAGGGGAGAGTCAAGCCACAGGCCCCACCCACTGCACAGTCCCAGGTCCAGGCAATGGATCTGGGACCCCAAGCACACCAGCCTTGACCAGTGGCTGTGGTAGTGGCCTCGGAGCACCCTGCCAGGACAGCTACAGGGACACCCTCCAAGTGCCCCTTAGCACTGTAACTGCCCCGCCATTATACACCTATTGAGGGACGTTAGTATAACCGGACAGTTCCACCTCCCAGTTATGTCGGTACCACCACATGAAGGCGTCCCTCATCAGCGCCAGAATCTCTTCGTGATCCAAGCAAATGCACTACGCTGAGATTGAAGAGCGGAGAAGGATTGGGGTGAGGTGAAATGGAGAAGGGTTAATTGGAGAATGACGAATGGTTACTTGGGAAAAAAGGAAAGAACTGTAAAAATTGGTTGGGAATGAAATAGGGCGAGTGTAGAGACTGTCAGTGAGAGAAACAGGGTGAATGTAGAGACTGGCAGAGAGAAGTAGGGAGAGCGACTGTATAGAGGGTTGTGTGAGAAATACGGGAGAGCTGAAAGGTGCCTGAAGAACACCGCCCCCCCAAAGTGTACATAACCGAGAAAGAAGTGGGAGGGTTGGATGGGATTGGTGCAGCTGTGGGTGAAGGGTTTGGGGTTGGGGGATCAGCAGGTGGGAGTGGATTCTCGAATGTCTGCTAGAACTAAAGGAGTCCATCTTGGTACCTGGGGAAAGGGCTCGACTCTGACCCCGTGCAAGATATAATTTCCCCCCTCCCCCCCTCTTTGGGTTTCACACTGCCCTTCCTGTTGAGGTCCACCCTGAGCGAGATCTTCCATTTGCCCCTCCCACCCCTTGTCTCGAGTTATTCCTAAGTAGGGTCTCGTCCCCCCCTCCTCCCTCCCTTCTTTGGGCTTAGATTAACTCAGGTCCTGCAGTGTACTGTACCCTACTGTGCTCAAAGACTGTTCAGGGGAGAGAGAGATGTAAAGGTGGAGAGATAGCAATTTTGAGCCAAGTTAGTTTGAAAAGCCGATACTCACCACGGATACAGTTGAACACTAGCACAGGATCTGTTTGAATTACGACGAGATTTTGGTGGTGAAGATGAATGCCTTCACGAGTTGGCACCGACATGACCGGGTGGTGGAGGTGCGCAAATATACAAACATCCCTCAACTCCTTCCCTACCCTACAAAAGGAGGATGGTAGACCGCAGGAGGGGGGGGGGTAATTCTGCAGTCCACCGGGTTTACGTTCAGGTGCCTCAGTCAACCCCCTTCTGACTCACACTATAGTCATTTGTTTTCATCTGAGGGATCTGGGTCAATCTCACGGCCTGGGTACTTAGTCGTTGTACCGTGAATTTCGAGGAGTCTTAGTTATGAGGCAGGAATGAGTCTCCTTGGTTACTAGTTACATCAACCCTCTAAAGTCTGATCTTACCACACTTGGCCATGAACTGAGCTGAAAGGGTTAGGTGTCTACGTCTGATGAACGCAGAGACATGACGAGGTGGACGCCTTCACGTGGCACCAATATGACCGGGCGGGGGAGCTGCCTGCTTATACAAACGTCCTTCCCCAGTTTTAGACAAAGGGGATAAATAATAATAATAATAATAATAATCGCCATTCACTTACCTTAATAAGATGAAGAGGTGCCCTTGGCTGGGAAGATGACAATTTCGTAAACGAACTTTTGATTGTAATATTGTTGTAAGAGAATCTGCCCAGTTTTCAATGTTTTCTGTAGCTCAATATGACAACATTTTTATTTTTTTTTTCTAAGGTGCCTGGGTGTCAGTAATTTCGTAAACGGACTTCTGATAGGCGTGGATTTCGTTAACTGCAAGATGAAAGTTACACCAGTTTTTCAAGACCTTTCGTGCTGTTTTTCATGTCTATTGGGTTCTTCAGTCTGGTTGCATAGGTAAAGGATTGGTTTGGGTTTTGTGTGAGCCAGGTTCAGTGCTGTGTGTGGGAGCAGTGGGCCAGTGACTGAATATGAAGAGGTTTTGCCAACACGTGGGTGTGAGAGGAGCCACCAGAGCGCGCACGTCCTCCCCCTACGACGCCATGAAGGTCACTAAAGTCTGAGTGAAATCATGACGTGAATCCTTCCTTCATGCCATCCCATCCTCCCGCTCTCTCCACCCTGATTCTCTTGGTCTCCTGCAGTATTTTTTCCTATCTGACGGAACTGGGCTACTCTCGCCATGAATATTAGTCGTGGCACCATGAAATCCAGGAATGAATCTCCTTGGTTACTGGTCAGATCGATCCTCCAGTCTGACCACACTCGGCCTTCACCTGAGCTGAAAGGGGTTATGGCACTTTTGTCAGATGAAAACAGGCATTCTATAAAGTAGGTCTCCCTTTTATTCTGTAACTCAGATTTCCGTGTTCTGTCATATTCGCGGCTTCGTAGCACCTCTCCATTAGCAATTTATTTTGCCTACTCCATCCCGATCCCTTTGCCCTTCTGTGATGCCCGTATTTTAAGTTGTACTGGGGCTTCGTGGCGCCTCTCCTTTAGCGATTTATTTTGCCTCTAACACCTTAACATTGTGTCATGTTATTTACATCGTTATAACATGGACATAGTTTAGCATCAGTAACATACAAGATACTGAGGTACAGTAAGCAGAATAACTCGCCACGCAATAGCTGTTACGAAATTTCAAGACTAAGAGGTCGTGGCAGGTAATTATCATCAGGAATAATATTTTCTGGTCGCAGTTGTAACATTTAAATTTGTTTGGCCGTAAAGTGTTTGGCTTTAGTCAGGTTAGACGTCTAGAGGAGCATAGCCATGGTTCTTCTAGGCATAACTTTGGCCTTTGACCCTGTGGCTGGTTCTTCACACTGCCAATGTCAAGCAGCAAACTTTCACCCTTTTTCTGCCCAACTCTCTTGTGCAAGAGTTAACTGTTACTCCATCCTTCATGCATGCAACAGGTCAACTCTGGAACTGTCTTCTGTCTGTATTTACTACTGCCTATGACTAGTCCCCAACCTGTGGTCCACGGGCACCATGGCGCCCTTGGAGCCTTATTGCGGAGCCCGCGGGGTGCCTTGGAAACTTACATATTTGTCATTCTTTCTCAGAGTTGAATATATATATAGATAGATAGATAGATCCTGGAGTACGGTACAGGGCAACTGCATCATGCGGGTTACCACAGGTACTTCCTGTAGGTGTTACTCTCGGTACTCAGTTACCCACCAACCACCGATATATCTGGGCGGCTGCACTGTCCGGTTTTACAAACGTCTCCTGAAAAGAGGATGGTTTGCAGCGGAAGGGGAACACCAGCCTGCAGTCCACTGGGTTCATGTCCAGATGACCCTGGGGTTGCAGCTACTAGGCTACTACTACTACTAGTACTGCTGCTGCTGTTACTACCTTTATTGTTGCTAATACTGCTGCTACTATACTACTCCTGGTCCTGAATTTGGCAGTACAGTATTTTTGTTTTTCTTGGAGGGAATAATCTTGCGGGCCGCTGGCCTGTGGTTCCTTCTTCTGTGGATAAAAACTACTAGCTACCACTACTACTACTACCACCTGCTAGTACTACTATTACCTGCTATTACTACTGCTACCTCTGCTGCTACTATTAACTACTACTACTACATATATATCAGGAGCTGTTGTTTATACCCACAGGTTGAGTCGCTCCATTTTCAATTCTTTTCGTTTTCTTCTTTCTTCCTCTTTATCTTTTTATTTGACGGTATGGGACTGGGAAGGAGGGAAAAGGAAAATTTAAATCGTGCGTCTGCATGACAGCCTAAATTCTCTCTCTCTCTCTCTCTCTCTCTCTCTCTCTCTCTCTCAGCTTTTTTATCAATGTCCTGGGATATTTGTTTTCTAGTGAGAGTATCGGATATGTATTCCTATTATTATTGTCTAGTATCATTATTAAATTATGGCGCCTGGTGGTTTAGTGGGTAATTACGGCGCTCCAATCGGATTGAGGCGGTGAAAGTTTATATCCAAAGAATGGTTGGGGTTCATTGCTCACGTAATACCACTCAGGGATGAGTGAGGCTGATCACTCTCATCTTAAATGTCAGGACCAACTTGCCTAGCCCCAGGCTCCTACTCTCCTCATGAGGCAACGTAGGATTGGATGATGGATGGATTATTATTATTATTATTATTATTATTACTGCTTCGCCTACACCATGTGTTTCAAGTGTGGAAGACGTGAATTTAGGATTCTGTTGTGCGATGGGAAGTGCATCTTGTGTAAATTGTGTTAGTGTGACTTTGGTGGTTTGTACAGTATGTCACCGAAGACACCTCAACACGGTCACTGAACGGAGAGAGAGAGAGAGAGAGAGAGAGAGAGAGAGAGAGAGAGAGAGATTAGACTAGGTTACCTCGGTAGAAAGGGGTACGTGAGTTGAGGTAAAAATGTGTGTAGGTGCAGCAAATGGAGGTGGTGGAGGTAATAATGTGGAGTTGCGGTGAATGGAGGTGGTAATGTATAGACAGATAGAATTTTCAGGATGCGGAAAAAGCCGAGATAATAAATTTGATTGTGAACATATGTTGGTCACGTACAGAGATGAGAAACTGAATCGTAACAAATTCAGATGAACGAATTAGTCCAAAGATGGGGGAGGGTAGCTGGGTAATTCTGTTGAATTTTACATCTTTACCCTTCTCTGTTCTCTCTTCCCATCCCTTACCTCCTTGTCTTCATTTCTCCCACCGCCCCTCCATTCTCCACATTACTTCCAATTACCGGTCCCCCCCTCCCTTTGTGTGTGTGTGTGTTTATAATTCACCGGGTCGGTCAGGATCACCTGATGGTCGTGATCGTCAGCTTTTACCCTCCCGGAAGGGTGCTGAGAGCTCATATAGTCCGATCTAAGGGCAAGGCTGTGACCTTCACACACGCACACACCCGTCCCCTTGCTCAGGGGGGACAGTAACCACCCACTTCGTCAGTAAAAATTTTCGTGAATTGAGCGAGGCGCGAACTCCCGTCTACCAGATGGCAAGCGAGAACGTTACCACTGAGCCAGCAAGCAGTGTGTGTGTGTGTGTGTGTGTGTGTGTGTGTGTGTAAGACTTAGCTATACACGGAAAAAAATATAACAGTGAAGAAGTCCACCACAAAAATGTCCACGCCACGTAAATACTTACCCTTAAAAAAAAAAAAGTGTTCAATGATGTACAGCACAAAATATCCAACACAAATACTTATATAAGGGTCGAGAGAGAGAGAGAGAGAGAGAGAGAGAGAGAAACAAGTAAGTTACCTATCATAAATCATCTTCTCTGATTCATAAGTGTTCTGATTTTCTGTTACATCAAACATACCCTGAACTAGGATTTATTGCAAGTGTTCAGTATGGTGGTTGGTGGTGGCGGCCATCATCCACTCGATGTGGTGCTGAAACATCTTCCTTCACCTGCGTCACTCTATTTTCTGTCTCTGTCCTCCTCTCTTCCTAAATCTCCCATCTTCCCTGTCTCTTTATTATTCATCTTTCCTTTTCAGGTGGCTTTACACTGAGTGACAAGTCTAATGGTTTCTTGTAAGCCAGGAAACCATTTACAACGCTGGTTGGTAACCATATAACGGTAACTAACCCTATGTGTTCCCTACGCATTAACCAACCCATGTGCTCCCCACGCATTAACCAACCCATGTGTTCCCTCCGTATCAACAAATGAGTTGGTGGAGAGTTAACGCCCCTCCCTATAAAACAAGTAACTCAAATGCAAACGGCCGCCACTTACAGAATTATGGAATCTGGCTGTAAACATAATTTCTACCCCATGTATGTGCCACTGTATCCCTTTATGATAATTTTGCCCCATGTACGTGTCACTGTACCCCTTTGCTGGTAATGAATGGTACATAATCAATACACAAGGTTGCTGTGTTTTCTGCTGTCCTTGTTCAGTCTCTCTTGCATTAAATTATAAATCATCATAGTGCAAGGGCAAAATACTCTTTGTAATGGAAAAGCCATGTGGAGAGGATGGAGAATATGAGACTGACTGGGAGAGTGTATGTAAAAGAGGTGCAGGGAAGGGAGACAGATGAGACAGACAGGTGGAGAGGGAGAACGGGGTGGAGAGGTATATGAGAGAGTGAGGTGTGAGTTGCATATAGGGCAGCCAGATGGTGAAGAATCGGTGACATGGAGGTGATTTGCTTCTAACCACTCTGTACAGGATTAAGGCTTCTGGTGATAGAATAGACTGATAAACAGACAATGGTAAAGGACTGTATACTTTTGTACTGCAGCCAACACACTTCAGGATAAAGTCAATACTACAGCATGAAAACTGATGCTTTTACTGATAATACCAATAACCATCACCTCACTAATACTACTACAGCAGGAAATACAATGCTGTTCCAGGTAAATGTAACTTTCATGATCAAGACAACTCTAGTCATCTTTTCCGGCTATAGCCAGGTGATTTTATAGAAGGTTAATATCATCAAGGAATGTAATAATGCTGTTACAGGTACTAACCTTCTCATGGTTATCATCACCTCTCTATGAATACTACAGAATATTGCATTAGCTATAAAGAATATCCTAATCACTATTAATACCATGGGATATTGCATTAGCTTTAAACACCCTCCAGTAACCTATTCATTGCAGTAATATCTTCTCACTCTACCATACTAGGTCATGAGTTCATTTTGTTTTAATGGCTCTGCACAACCAGGAGCAAAAGTTTGTAGACATCTTATCTACGTATCTGCTGGCTGTGGTAACAGAAGCCATTACATGACCCATTTTTATATGTTTACAATAGGAAACACACAACAAAACTATGAATAGGTGGGATATTATGTGTCGTTTAAGGAAGAGTGAGTAGACTGTGTGGTAATACAAGTTTAGATGAATTATTTTTACATGATAACACTAGGAAACACACAACAGACTGAGAAAGATGGACACTTTGTCATTTGGGGTGGAGTGAGAAATGCAGAAGAAAAGACTTAGCGAGTCAGTGCTGGCAGAGGATTGTAGGGGGAAGTTTTGCTTTTGCTGCACACACTTGCCTATGCCAGCCTTGTTCACCTTCCAGTGGTTCTCTATGCTGTACAAGTCCTGGCAGCATCTCTCTTAGATCCCCCCATCTCTTTTCTCCTATGATGTACACAATAGTCTGTTTTTACTCTAACCTGCCCTAAAACTACCATCTCTCCATCTTGAACGCTGTGTTGTGACAAGAGATTAACATTAGACTATGATGCATGTCACAAAAAAATGCTATGAAAAGGATGTAGAGTCTTAGGATTGTCTTTTTTCTGCCAGTGAACTTCATGAAGTAAGCTACAAAAGGACAAAAATCTAGGCCAAGGTGCAATAGGTATTTTATGTTCTTGTTACTATTCTCAAAATTTTTAATTTAATTCAACTAAAGAGTGATTTTTCAGACTTGAGGGGTTACAACAGCCTCAACTTTCCCTTTCCATGCAAAAGATCTCTCCAAAATTTTACAGAATTATCAGCATGTAGCAAGAACTTTGATGCAAAATACCTTTACAGACCAAAGACAAGGTCGAGGAATGGAGTGAAGAAGTTACAGTAGGGTAGGCCTATAACCTGGGGGGAGGGCAGTGAAATGACAGGAGACAGGGCAACACGGAGGTGATTTGTTTGTGGTCACCCCTTTACAGGATTAAGGTGTCTGGCTCTAGACAGATACCTGTACATCTCTGGACTGAACAAGATATATAGATATGTAGAGGAATACAATAAGGTACTTGTTGAGACAATTATCCATTACTCTCATCAGAATAATAACCTCTCTTTTCATCCTACCAAGCCAATTAGCACTAGTAATACACTGGGATACAATGCATACACTCAAATACATATATGGTACACAGAATCAGTATCATCACAGTCATCCTACCATCATCTAATCATATTCTGTCCCATACAAGCACAAGTGTAGGGGCAACTAGCCACGAGGAAAAGGCTTTGTACAGGGTATCCTTGTAGCTTAATTTGAAAAATAAATGAACAAATCTCACATTACTGTCTTTGAGGTGTTGTGGTCCTTGGCTAGGTTACCATTATCTGGTATACTCAACTCCTTCACTTCAATTTTTTTATTAAGCTACCATTAGACAATCTTAAAGGGATCTCAAGTAATGATGTAATTAATGAAAGGCTGTGTCTAACCCTTCCAGTCTGAATGGTTTCCCTAACTGAATAAAAACACAGAAATAGCAAGACTGAACTCTATAAAAATAATAAAATGGTAATAATAAGTATACTGAAGGGCAAAATAAAGGAGACTGAATAGAGAGGCTGCCAGACATCGAGCAGTGTGGAAAGCCACCATTAGGTGGTCATGGCTGACGCATGCAAGCATGTTGGAGCCATTAGCTTTAGACAATTTGAAGAATAAGCAGACAGAAGGGGTTGTAAAGGCAGTGTGTCTACGCGTCTCAAAATGAATGGATCTTGAATCTGACTGCTAATTTATTATTTTTTCTTGGATGGAGCAATTGTGGGCTTCTGGCCTTTGGTTCCTTCTTCCTTGCATTAAAGAGAGAGAATGACCAGCCTACTTCACTTGATGCCTTAAATGGTTGGCTGACTTCCACACACCTCCTGAGAACTGAACCAGTACATATTATCCCCCTCTGAGGTGTAGGAACTTGAGGCAAAGTTACCCTAGTTTGTTGCATTGAATCCACTGAGCCCGGGACCTTACTTTCATTTTATTCTTGCTTAACACAGGATTTTATGCAACTGTTCAAACTGGAAGGGTTGGTTGTAATAAAGCCCTTCAGCACAAAAAACCTTTCCTAAACATGAATAAAGTCATCTGGTAGCAGCAAAGTGTACTGTATAATACAAGGATATCACCTGCATTCAAGGGGTTAAAGGTAGATGACCAGTCTATTTCCCCTGGTGGCAATGCATGATCAATAAACCTGCCATCACCTCTTGGGAATCAAACCTATGTGCATAGGACCCCCTCTGAGATGTATAGGCCCAAGACAAAGCCATGGCAGTCCAGTGTATTTTTGGATACACAAGCTTATTTCCCTTGGTGGCATAGTAAACAAATCTCCAGTCACCTCTTGGGGACTGAGCCTATGTGCTTGGCTAGGCTGGCACTCCAGCTAGGCTGCTCCGGCCAGTAGGCCACCAGATGCTCTTTGGGACACCAAACTCAAAAAAATATATATACAGTATGTATATTTATCTGAAGACCACTTTTGGCTTCAAGACCAAGCTGTCCACCTGGGTACAGCAAAAAACACATATTCAGGAGAATCTGTCAACTGTTTTTCATGCAATTAAAACCATGTGGAGTGAATGTAGAACGAGAAATTGATTGGAAGAGTGTATGTAAGTGAGGTGGAGGGGGGAAGGGGAAGGGAGACCATGGATGAGATAGAGGGATGGGGTGCAGAGGTATAAGATAAAAAGGAATGTGAGATAGAGAAAGAAAGCAGCCAGAGGACAGGGCAACATGACAGCAATTTATCTGTGGCCACCCCTTCTAGGATTAGAGCATCTGTTTACAGATACAATGAACAGAAAATCATATCAAAGAGCATCCTTGATTTATCAAATACAGTACTCCAAGAGCTATGAACAGATACAATACACAAACAACATTTAGCTTCTCAGTAACCACATATGTACCTATGGAAGTTGTTTCCATCACCTGCTACTGATTCAGATGATATAAAATCAAGCAGTGTCTTATCAAATATTTCACAAGACTGTATAAAAACGAATACAAAAACTCTCTATGATCAAGTTTCGTATGGAAGAACTTCACAAAAAGTCCTCTTCTCTATACCTTCCATCAACTGCCCCTGCATTCACTCCAAATCAAATCAAACAGTATTCTTGTGTCATTAAATTTTTCATTAGATTCTACTGAACCGAAAACAAACATTTGCTCTGTTACCAAATTGAGTGTTGAAGGAAATAAATATTCCATGATATAAAGGAGTTTTTGGCAACTGCCTTCCATACATTAAAATTAATATTAAACAATATTCTTGTGATATTAAACTTATCACAAATTCTCCTGTGACCAAAGATGATGGAGTTCACCAAAATTCCACTCCTCTATAATAACATATTTCTCTCACTTGCCTTCCATTCCATTCAAATCAAATCACATCACCACCATCATCATCATCATCCAGACATTTTAATTCAATCATCATTCAGACCTCTTTTCCCACCTAGCATTGGGGTGAGGTGGTCTAGAGAGCAAGTACAAAAATGAATAGAAGAACTTAACCAAAAGTCTGCCCAGTGAAATAGGTCACACCCACATTCACTCACCATTCTAGCCCTTGGAATCCTGACTACACTCAATCATCTATTCCAATTAATAATCATTACACTTGACAAAGAAGATACCTGCTATCACACTACTGTATCTGCATTAAATAATTAGTAAAGCTTGATCATTTAAAATGCAGTGTAATCAGTCGTATACTCTTGTTACTACTGCTTTTTTAATATACCCAACAAATACTCTTCATTGCTGGTTCAAAATACTCTGCATTTAATATATATATACCGGGTAAATAATCCTTGGTGTAATTCAGTCATATATCCTTGTTAATACTGCCTCTCAGTTTGATTAATATTCGTCTTAACATACCTGACAGATAATCCTCAGTAAAACTCAATCATATATTCAGGGTAATACTCTTCCTTATCATACTTGACAAATATGGTAGGGGCCTTCAGATCATCCACAGTGGTGTCAAATGGGTTACCAGTAACGGGGTTGGAAGGGGGGCGGCTGAATGAGGATGCACCCTGGGTTACTGCACCAATGATCACCTCCGTCAGAACCACGATGGACCGTCCACTGGTGTCAGGGGTGCCTTGAGTGCGGGCGATGGCACAGCTGTGGAGGCAGACACTTATTTAGCCCTAATTTCTTATTGCTGATAGTATGCAGGAGGCCAGAGGGACGTTTGAATGGTACGAGGATGAGATGGAGGCAAAGGGACTGAAAGCTCTCTGTCTATTTATCTATAATAAGACACCTCAATTCTGTAAGATAAAGCTGCAAATGAATCGACTCCATGTCACCCTGTCTATGCAACTCACACCCACCTCTCTTACAGACCTCTCCTCTTCCATTCCTCCAAATCATCCTCAGTCTCTCCCTCCACCTCATTCATATTCACACTCCTAGTCAGTCCCTCATTCTCGTATATACAGGCATACCCCATTTTAACAATGTAATTGGTTAGGTAAAACCCCATCGTTAGGCGGGGTATCGCATATCGGGGTACTTTTAACATGTAAAGTAATGGGCAGCGTTCACCAGCCTTGGGTTTCCCCCCAGACCAAGTCCAAAACCCACCCAAATGAGCCCAAAAACAAGTTTAAAGCCAACTTAAATGGCCTAATAGCTGTAAATGAAGCTAACCTAAGCCTAACACTTGTAAATAACTCACTAAAACCAACAGATAAAATCTGAAAATCGTCAAATATATGTAAGTCTGGAAAAAATCAAGCTTAGTAAATTGTACCCCAAAATGACAATGTTCACCCCACCTATGGCTAACACATTAATCTAAGTCTAAAAACAGTTTATAAATCAACCTAAACACACAATTTTAGTCTAAAATATCATCAAAATTGATTTTAAAAAATAAAAACCCATTGTTAAAACGGGGTTTGGCCATCGTTAGGCGGGGTATGGTGGTATTTCTACCCCCATCGTTAAGCTGCGGTATCGCATCTAGGGGTATCATACATCGAGGTATTACTGTACCTCTCCTCTCCCATTCCTCCATATCATCCTCAGTCTCCCCCTCCACTTCACTCACTGTATACTCTCCTAGTCTCTCTCTCATTCTCTGTCTTTTCCACATATAGTTATGACCACAGAAAACATGCAAGAGGCCAGAGAAAAGTTTCAGAGGTGAAGGCATAGGATATAAGCAAAGGAACTAAAGAGTTAATCTTAGCTAAAGCCTGACAGAAGTACTTTATGATGGGTTGGCCATGTGGAGAGGATGGAGAAAGTGCAGGTAAGGTGGAAGGAAGACCGAGGATGTGATGAAGGGATGGGGTGGAGAGTTTTATGAGGGAGGGAGGCGTGACTTGGATGAAGGGCAGCCTGATGGTGGAGGACAGGATAATGTGGAGGCAATTCATTTGTGGCCTCTCTTTTGGGATCAAGGCATCGAACTATAGACAGACAACTCAGTAGACCACCAGGCATATTCCATACACATCTGAGATGTAAGTGCTTTTCCCATATGGGTGATTCTTACTGTGGCACCTGCTGCTGCCTGTGTTCTTGCATACATATATAAATATAAAATGTATCATCATACTGTAAAGCCAATAATACCCACCAGACCACCAGGCATATGGGGTCTAGTGAGGGGCACCATGTGGTGGCACCAACACAACTGGGCAAAACCACTGTTTGGTTATATAAACATCCCTCAGAACCCTCCCTATCTCTGAAAAGCAGAACTGTAAAATGTAGGCAAGATACAACTTCAGACTGCAAAGGGCCATAACAACAAAGACAACAACAACCAAGCAAATTCTGTACTGTTTTGAGTAGCGCTGCATTGGCTTCTTCAATATGAGAGGGCTTTCCAGAGTTGCATGAAATCACCTGCAAGCAGCAAGGAAAAAAAAAAATGACACTGGATTGAAGGGCTTTAACCCACTAACCCACCAAGTATATTACGTTCTGTCTGAGAAGTAGGTTTTTATTAACCCGCCCCGTTCTGGAGGCGTGAATTCACGTCCTCACATGATGTGCACTCATATCCCGGAGATGTAAATTAACGAGGCAACATTGCAAGGTCCCTAATTTGCACAATTTTCAATTTTTGCGAGTGATTTTTGGCACGTATACACGGGACACCTTCCTCTACAAGATGCCAAGCAGGGACAATGCCTTACACCTCATAACCTTCCCCCTCCCCTGCACGCCATTGTCTCAGCAATTCACCTGTTACCAGTGACCTGGCCAATAAAGACATTCAGGGCCAGAGTGATTCCCCAATCGATGACAATGTGGAGGACAAAGTTTACATAACATTAGAGGAAGAAACAGTCAGAAATGATGATCAGGTAATGTGGGAAAAAAAGGTCAAGAATGGTGATGAGTTAGTGAGTGAAACAATGCTTATAATGCCTATATTACTGTTTGAAAACCAATATACTCTTGTACTACATATAAATTCGTACCAAGTAAATAAATAAATACTGTTTATGAGTGGATAAAATAGTTACCCTCCCATAGAACTCGTTTTCTTTGGTGCCAGCCTGTTAGAAAACCCAGTCAGGTAAGGAGGTACTCGTACCTGAATCGAGTATTTTAAACCTCAGGTGAGCGATTTCTCTATGAATTTTTGATGTTTCTCACCAAAAACGAATGTTTCAGCCTAAAAAAAAAAAGGTCCAAAAATGTCGGGACTGGGGCGTACCACTGCCCAGAAAACGTCGGGATGGGGCGGGTTAACCTCTTCAATATGATATGCCTTTCCAAAGTTGCCTGAAGTCATCTGGAAGCAAAAGAGAGAGAGAGATAGTCATGAGACTGAAGAGCCTTAACCCACTAGACCACCTCGCATGTTCCATACCTGTTTGAGAAGTAGGTCCCTTTCCCATACGGATTATTTTTATTGTGGCTCTTGCGGAAATCAATGTTTTCCTTGCAAATTCCATCAACCAGGTCAGAGCTTGTGCCGTGAAACAGCTTCTGGATGTTCATATCTTGTGTGTTGTAGCTGAAAGAGGAAATGGCATCAGTACTGCATGAAGATAGAGAATACACTGTATATGGAAACCAAAGGTACAGTCAGATCTAATGAAGTTATGTACATATTGTCAGATCTAATACAATCATGCCAAATATACAGACAGACTTATGGGATTCAAGCATCTGGCTATAGATAATGTACAGGCAAGCCATATATATATATATATATATATATATATACACACACACAGTCAGCTCTAATAATTATGCAGTAAGATCAAATCTAGTCAAATTTATACACTGTAGTCGGATCAAGTTGCTGTTGCTGAACAACCCTGGTCTGTTTGGCAGAGCAGACCCATCAACCACTGGCAAGCACCTGCCCCTGTAGGGCCATCCTGTGCAGTGAACCAATGTTCCCTTGTGGTGGAGAAGAGTGTGAAGGTTTGGTTTCTGGACTGATGCTGCCTTTGTGTATTCCCACCCAGTTTACAGGCATCATAATAGGTTCCACATCACCTTGTTAATTGTCTATATGCATTCCATCCGGTGTTGTTATAATCAAATCAAATATACAATGACATAAATATAGTCAAATTAAATACAGTATAAAATTACATCAAACAGTGTCAAGCCAAATACAGTCATATCAAACAGTCAAATCATATCAAATCAAGGGACACCAAGTTTCCCCTTATGGAGCCCCAAACCCTTAGAAATGAGACTGACCATGGTGCAACTGATGTTTTCTATGCACTGGAAGTTTAACTAAGAGCCAAAACCAGCTAATAACTTTCCCACACTATCTGGAAGTTAGGTATAACAGGTTTTTAAAGATCTGTAATAATGAGAGAGTCTCTGCTTGGACTTGATATACTTCCGACTGAATGCTTCCAGTATGACTGATGACCATGCAACTACTTAACGAGCTTGTAGCCACATTTCCCTCTCATGGTAAAACTGTATCTCCCAAGGTCAATGGCAGCCATCTAGCTACTATTAACTATTCGTGAAATTGCCAGTTTTCCTTTGTGATGTGGAGCTGTAACATGATTAAGACTAGAATCTGATGCTAGTCAAGAAAGAATGTTATGGAATGGATGTTGTGCTGCAGTATTATCTTATTCTTCAGCAAGCTAATAGGAAATAAAGTGCCAGAGGACAAAAATCTCTGCCTATTTAAAATTAATAAACTATACTGTAGTAGTATGTATCATATACAAGTAAACATGACACAACAACTGGATACCTGCTGACAAGATCAGCCTTTTTATACTGCATGAGGTGCCAGAGGTACTGGTTCTGCAGCCTCTGTATGGAGAGTATGGTGGCGGTGGGCAGGGTTAGGCGGACACTTTTCACCACATCCAGGTATTCTTGGCTTCCACTGTCTACTTTCACTAGCAAGTGGGTCTGGTCACTCCTCATGGGCAGCCAGTGAGAAGGAAGGGACCCCTCACCGCCACCACTCGCAGCTGCCTGCTGGTATGAGAGTCGTGTGGGACGTCGCCTCACTTCTCGAACCTTCCCAGTGCTCAAGTTTGTCTGAGGACATATCGGTGTCAGTCAAAAGAGGCTCCCTATACTTTAACTTAGCTAAAACTGCCATTTTTTCAACTTCACTGCAATCTGAACAACAGATTAACACTGTTTTATGGTGTTAAAAAAAAAAATCAATAAAAAAGTGTTATAAGAAGGATGTACAGTGGAGCCACAGGAGTGTCTTATTCTGCCACTAAATTATGTGAAAGCTGCAAAAGGATGAAAATCTGGGCCACATTAAACAAAGAATTTTTCTCTCTCTCTCTTAGCCACCATATCCAAGAGTCATGGGAAATCAATGTGAAAGTTACGAACATTTTGTACTACGGTACATCACACTGACCACCACTTTATCAACAAGGGGAAAAATTACCCTAGCCAATTTAAAAGTGTCTGTCAGAAGGTGCAACTCTATGGACAGGTTGACCAGTGTATAGTAAATATTTTTCCCATACAGAGTACTTTAAAAATCTGGAGCTTCTCATTGCAAGCAGTCTATGTCAGTTTTAGAATATTAAAGGTGCTATACTCTTTTGACTTAAACTTGGCCTAAAACTGCAATATTTCCATACTGAATGCCAAGTTGTAAAAATATACTAACAACAGACTGATGTCAGTCACAAAGTAGTAAGACAAAGTAGGAAAACTGCAGCATCTTTTTTCTTCCAGTGAGTTTTGTGAAATAAGTTTCAGAGGGATGAAAACCTAAGCAAGTTAAGGTGAATGAACTATTCTGTAATGAGCCTCCTAAGTTTGCAAAAATACAAACCTGGGTCATCTGCTTGAAGTCCAGCTGGTACTTAAACTGAGCACTGCTGATGGTCATTGGGGTGGAGGGGTCCTGCATGTACTGCTTCTCAATGTCATTACTAGTTATATTACACACATGCTGCTGTTTACCCAGGCTATCAATGTGCCCATACTGAATCCAGTTCCCCTGTTCATCCTTAAAGAACCAGCCATACACAGTTGCCTGGGGTATTTTGGAGACTGCGGCCGATGCAGTCGACACCCTCCTGATGTTGAGTCTCTGGCTGGATGTATTCTTAATGACCATCTTGTTCAAGTCTGCCGTCCACATGTTGGTTCCCAAAACATCTAGTATTATCTTATTCTGGCCCTCGACTCTGTTTGGGTCTAATGGTGGGATACTTGCTTCCTCTGCAGACACGTCACGATATGCATTTTCCAGACACTTTGACTGGTAGATGCGTAGGTTGTACCATTTCTTCTTCTTCTGAACCTGCCAGTGAAACATGCTCTTTGCATGCAGATACTTGCAGCCTTTCTTTTCATTATAGCATTTGTTGTTAATACCAAACACACATATTTCAGGAATTTCTACATCGCCATGAACATCAGTAGATCTAACAGTGCCTGATCTCGTCTCTGTATTATTTTTCTGCTTGGTTGATACTTCCTCTCCTTTGGCTTTCGAATCTTTCTCTCCTGATGAACTGTCTTTACGACTGTCCTTGCCACCACCTGAGGACTGACTTTCAAGATCAGGCATGGAGGCTTTGAGGGTCTGCAAAATGTCTCGCTGAGTTTCATTTACAGATATGCCGTGTTGACTCAGCAAGGTCCGACACTGCTTGCTGTTGAAGTGGTGATCGTAAGGGCATTTCACATTGGAACACTTTCCCCCGCTCATCACAAAGTCTCTGCAGACATGGAGATGATCACATTTCTCTTTCTTCCTGCAGCCATTTGGTGTGTTGTAGAAACTGCACAGTTGAGGTGCAGCATTCCCCTTACACACTTTCCTGATGATGCTGAACAGCACCTTCCTCTCAATCAAGTCCAGGTAAAGTTTTGAGAGCACAGACGTGTTGTGGTCTGTATCAAACTTGTGTCCAAACTGACAGGCACTGATGTTGCAGTGGTCCATGATATAATTCTTACAAAGATGCAGCCTGGTGCAAGACCCCTTAGCATAGCACCCGTTCTCTGACAAGTACTCGGAACAGAGACGTATATTTGGTACCAGCTCTACCCTCACGTTCCTCCCATCACGCATGTATGAGAATATATCTTGGCGTGACTCAACAGTAGCCACCACTTCCTCCTCACTTTCCTCGACCTGTTTGGCGAGCATGTCAGCCGTGGCCCACTGTCCGTCAAACCGTGCCAGAGTCTTAACTATGTCCTGCACCTTCTGTGGTGTGGCATTGGGTTGGTTGTGCTTCTTGCCTAAGTGGTGTTGTGATGGGATATTTTGCATGAATGGTCTTGGCTTTGGACATGGTGGAGCTGATAGAAGGTATGCAATATTACTCATTGACTCATCATACGAAGGGGGAGGACTTCTGGGGCCCCAGTTTTGGTGATCTGGCCCCTGCTTCATTTGAAAGGAATAATTAGGTTGTGGATTCTGATGATGATAATTTGGGGGCTGATTCTGTCCTGGATAATAATGTTGCTGGTTTCCTTGCTTATACACAGGTTTGTTGGGGTACGGGGCATTGGTGGGATAGTAGGATGGAGGAGCCTCATTGCATGGCCATTGCTGTCCCCCTGCACCTCCTCCTCTTCCACCACTTCCTCCTCCTCTTCCACCACTTCCTCCTCCTCTTCCACCACTTCCTCCTCCTCTTCCACCACCTCCTCCTCCTTTTCCTCGACCTGAGCTGGGGGGTCCTCTGCCTTGTCCCCCACTAAGATCCATCATTGAATTACTGCCTCTTGCACTCTTGAGAAGAAAAAAAAAAAGACAATTAAGCAACCTTTGTAACATTAGGGAAATAACAGTGGAAATTAAAAGTGAAAATCACACCTGGATGAAAAGACTACATGAAAATAATTGTAACACTGAAAATAACAGTGGCAACAATTAACAAAAATTATACCATGAGAGAAAAACTACAGTAGGTGAAAACTGTAAGCAAAAATTACAAGAGGCTGAAAGAGGTATGATCTGAAATAAAGTCTAGATGTACAACAATTATTCTTGTGACCATTTGTTAACGCGGGCATTCTTGATAAAGAAGGAGTTAAAATTATATAATGAAATTAAACGGGAAATCTCAGAAACAATGAAAAACTTACCTTGTTCCTGTTGTTCCCACCGGCTGATGGAGAAGATACTGGCACTGCAAGAAATAAAACACAGTACAGTAAAACCTGGATGGTGGTACGTGGTGCCTACCTTCATCTACTCACTTGATGTAGTGTGGGCCTACTTCTTCCTTCACCTTCATCATTCTTTTCTGTGTCTGCCCACTTCCCTTCCTATTTCTCGCATCGTTCCCGTTATTTTTTATTACTCTTCTTTCCTTCTCAGGTGCCTTTACATCAAGTAACAAGCCTAATGGTTTCCTGTAAGCCAGGAAACCATTTACAACGCTGGATGATAGCCATATAACCAACCATACGTTTTCCCTACGTGTCAACCAGTGGGTTGGTGGAGGGTTAATGACCCTCCCTGTAAATAAGTAACTCAAAGTCAAATGGCCACCCACCACAGGATTATGGTGTCTGGCCACAGATAGACTGGTGTCTGGCTATAGACAGACAGATAAATATAAAACCTGGATATACTGCCACTGGAAAAGGGTTCATTTTTACACAAGTCAAAATAGGTGTGGTCAAAAAACTGTAAATTCTCTCTCTCTCTCTATTCCCATTCAAAGTACAGGGGATTCTTGCTAGCTTTACGGAGTGGTCCATGTATGATACTGTACTTCAAATTTCAATTCTTGTTGTGTTGGACAGCTGACACTTCATCACTATCTGCTTCCCATAACCCTATTCATTCTTTATGATGTCTACATTTCTGTGTCCCTTGAATGTATGACAGATTACAAGTACAGGTAGTAATTTCACAAAGCTGTTAAAATGTCTGCGCTCCTCAAACCAGGAGACAAAGTCATCGGTGTAACACACAAAATATGGGATGTGAAATACAGTAAATGGACCACCTGAATGGCAGGGATGTTCCAAAATACCACAGCTTTTCCCATACATTTGCCACTGTAAATTGGGGTAACTAGCAATCAATTTATAGGTATCTAGCTACCTATCTATAGCCTTAATCCTGTAAGGGGTGGTCACAAATAAATCACTTCCATGTCACTCATCACCGAGTGGCATTATGTGAGCAATCAACCCCAACCACCCCTTGGATATAAACCTTCACTGGCTCAATCCAATTGGAGCATTATAACGTACCATAATTTGGTTATATGGTTACTACCCAGCATAGTTAATGGTTTCCTGGTGTACAGGAAACCATTCAGCTTGTCACTCACTGTAGAGTCACTCATAGGCAGAAGGAAGAGAAACGAATGAAGTAAAGAAAGACAGAAGACAGAGTGTACCCGTAGGCAGAAGGACGAGGAAAGAATGAAGTAAAGAAAGACAGAAGAGGAAGGAAGGAGAAGAGGAAAGGGCAGACACCCGGGAGCCGCACTACATCGAGTGAGTGGATGGTGAGTGTCCCCACCTACAACCTAAATTTAAAAATAAATAAATAAATAATTAAAACTAAATCATACATTTCATTTTTAATGATTCCAACATGCTTGCAAGTGTTGGCCTTGGTAACCTAATGGCAGCTCTCCATGCTGCTTGATCTCTGGCAGCTTCCCTAGTCAGTCTCTTATCCCCGAGGTCACACTCAATGACCTTACCCTAGGTCTTTTTCGGTCTACCTCTCGCAACCCTACCCCTAACGTTAACACTTCTCACTTTCTGCACCCAGTTATCATCCCCCATCCTCTCCAGATGCCCAAACCATCTCAATCTACCTCATCTCATAACAACATCAATACATCCAAGTCCCACCCTGCCTCTCAGCTCTTCTATCATAAACCTAGCCCCCTCAGGCCTTACACTCAAGGACGCACTGCACATCCACCTACTCATTGTCATTTCTGTACATTTGAGCCCATGGGGTGTCAGGACTTGGTGTACTTACTTCAGAAGGTGATTCTTGGACTAATTTTGGACTTAAATGCTGTATCAGCATGAGTCCAATTACCATTCATAACAGAGGTACAATTACTAATGACTTGGCCAAAAATGGTCTCCCTCATGATTCACCCACAAGGTATTCAGTGTCCACTGCTCCAACTGAGAAGTGAATCCACTTTGATCTAGCATTTATTACTCAAAATTGTAATTTATTTTTTTTATTTATTTATTTTCTTTTAATGAGACACCCTGTACACATTCCTATCTACAGTATCTATACATCCCATAAAGGGTGGCCACAAACAAACTGCCTCCATGTCACCCTGTCCTCTGCCCTCGCTCCAACTCACCCCTCTCTCTTGTATATCTCTCCACCCTACCCCTCCATCTCATATTATCCTGTCTTCCCCTCACCCCTCCACCTCACTCCCATTCACTGTTCTAGTCAGTTTCTCACGCTCCATCTTTTCCATATGATCATATCACCAATCCTGGCATTTCTTGTAACACTTTCAGTCACATCCATAACATCACAATTCTCTTTCACTTTGTCATTTGTCTGACTCCATGTAAGTCCACATGGTACTCTCAAGCAACTCATTCCCACTGCTCTCATACTTGACACGTCCTTTCAACAGGGTCCAAACTTCTCCTCCATACGTTAGAATGGGGATCACAAAACTGTCATGCAGCAACTTTTGTTTTACTTCCATACTCATTCCCTATTCTTTATCACTGCTTTTGGGCAACCAGCAGCCTTCCTTCCCTGCTGTACATTTTCAAGCATTTCATCTCTGAAGCTTCCACACTCACTCATCACACAACCTACAGAGCCCACACTACATTACTTACCAGTAACAAATAAACAAATCATATCTTTCAACTCACTCTGCTGCAGGATCTGTTTAATTTCCCTTGCTGCCTGATTTATGGCATCCAGAGTTGCAGCCTCAGCATTGGATGGACCCTGATTACCTCCACCTCGGCCTCGTCCTTGACCACCACCTCGGCCTCGACCTCTACCTCGTCCACTCATCCTTCTTCTTCTTTTCCCCTTTCTCCTTTCTGTAAATTTCCAAACTGTGGTCAGTTTCAACATTTTCTTTTCGGGAAAGTCTACAGTTCATTCACTATAACCAGGCAGAGAAGTTTATCTTTTTGCAACTTACTTTCTGTAGCTCAGAGGCAGAGTAAGACATACTATGGCTTTTTATCCTTTCCACAGCACTTCTTTGTGACTAGTACCATAATCCAGTACCAAACTAATCTTAAAAGGGACTGAGCTGGCTGGATGAATTTTTTTTATGTGGCATGTATGACCAACGTTTGGCACCCCATTTAACTTGACAGTCATTCCTTTGACTGTGTATGAGAGGCAGGAGTGAGGCTGTGTGTGGAGTAAGTTGTAGCCAGGATTCCGGGGGACTGAATGGTGAGTGAATGTAGGTGTGGCCCCTTCAATTGGGGGACTGAATGGTGAGTGAATGGGAGTGTGACCCCTTCAGTTGGGGGACTGAATGGTGAGTGAATGAGAGTGTGGCCCCTTCAGTTGGAGGACTGAATGGTGAGTGAATGAGTGTGTGGCCCCTTCAGTTGGGGGACTGAATGGGAGTGTGGCCCCTTCAGTTGGGGGACTGAATGGGAGTGTGGCCCCTTCAACTGGGCCAACTTTGATCAGTATCTCAGTCTATCAAGTTTATTTTTCTGGTTCTATGGATCCTACCTCACTCCTGTTTACTGCATTTCTGCAAAATTCTAATCTATAATCCAATTATGTATTTTTACTACTACAGACAGTTGTATTCAGCACAGAGAAGGTTTAGAACAGGTACTGTACAGTATTGTTGTAGTAGCAGAACCCAAGGCTCATCTAAATGTAAGCCCAGTGGACTGCAGATAAAAGTTACCCTACTTCCACAGTCCACCATTCTCCTTTTGGGAGATTTAAAAGGAACTAAAAGATGTTTATATAACTGGGCAGTATCACTACCCAGTTATATGGAGGTGTTCCTCACATGAAGGATTATCTGTCTATCTATAGGCAGACACCATTATCCTGTAAGGGATGGCCATTTGTCTTTGAGTTAGTTGTGTTATGGGGAGGGACACTAACCCTCTGCCAACCCACTTGTTAACACACCAGGAACATGTGTGGGTTGGTTATATGATTATCACCCTGCGTTGTAAATGGTTTCCTGGCTTACATGAAACCATTAGCCTTGTCACTCAATATAAAGCCATGTGAAAAGGAAAGTAGAGTGATAAAAAGTGACAGGAAAGATGGCAGAAATAGGAAGAGAGGAAGGCAGACACAGAAAAAGAATGATAAAGGTGAAGGATGAAGTAGGCAGCAATACATCAAGTGAGTGGATGATGGTTGCCACCACCTACCACAAATAAAGGATTATACAGTACAAAAAATAAAGGCACAAGCCTCGGGCAAATTAATAACCAAAATGTTTCTTGAAATGAATCCTCGTGTGACCCTTGCCATAATGTATAAGATTTGTCAATGTCAGATCATAAAAGACTGGATGAATATCGGTGGTAGTGCGTCGTCTGCTGTTGTTTATGTCTGGCTGTGTTGTTATTCATCCAAGTTACTATACGGTGGCCAGTTTTTCATTTGAAGGAACTGGGTCACACTCACAAAAATACTAAGTTGTGGTTGCATGAAATTCGATCGGCCTTAGTTATGAGGTAGGAATGAGTCTACTTGTATCTCTTTCACCTTACCCTGGCCCAGACTTTCGTCGTCTTTTGCCTTGCATCACGTAGCTCAGACAACGCTATGGCCCAGCATCCTCCCTATTGTATTCTTTCGTGACTGGCATCATATTCTGGAGTTACTCTATGGTTACAACTCCGGACTGAAGATGAGAGATGGCAATTTTGACAAAAATGGGTAGAGTCAAGTTAACCCTTCAATCTGACCACAACTGGGCTGAATGGGGGATACACATCTTTGTTAGGTGGAAACAGACCGACTACAAGCTGTAGTTAATCCTCTAAGTGTTGTCTAAAGTATCATCATCAAGACTACTGGAGGGATGCCTTCACGTGGTGACACCAACATGACCGGGTGGTAGAGCTGTCGGTTATACAACGTCCCTCAGTCCCCTCTTTATCACTGGAAGAAGTATGGTGGACTGCTATCAGCAAATTCGGCCTCCAGTCCACCGGTTCACGTTCTGATGAGCTCTAGGTTGCAACAACTACAATAACAACTTATACTACTACTACAACCGCTATCACATGGTTAACCGTTGATGTCCAAATTTGTTGCGCGCGAGTGTCGTGGACAGCCAAGTGCAGAACGTGACGTCCACATCACCATGGCTTCCCAAAACTCCGTTGTCTCCTTCCCTATAGAGTTTGTCCCTGGTAGTGGCTGAGTAGCGTGCATAATCTGCTGTCTTGAACTCCACAGTGCCCTCCTTCTCCTCCTCCTTTGTCTTCTTCCAGGAACTTCCTCTTCCTGCAGGGTGAGGACTGCAATACCCACTGCAAAGGGATTAGCTGGTTCACGCCCATTGTTGCTGATAAACAAGTGACATCCCAGCCACGTGGGGTGAACTCTGATGAAAAACATGAAGATGGCCGTCAACGCACACCGTGCGATAGGGAATGGATGTCCAAACTCAGTTTGGACGTCCATATTATTCTGCACACAACGTCCACGGGCCCCAGTGTAATAGCAGCTTTTGGAGTTCACCTCGCCTCCAGATCCACCCAAACCACCCTCTCCACCTCCACCCACGCCTCTTCGCATTTCTGTCACTCCCTGCAAGACCACGACCGCCTTTTCTTCAGAGTATCAGTACTCCCTCTACCCTCTTTCACCAGCAGCGACCTCATCGGTGCCTTCAAAGGGCCCAAGACGCCAGCCCACGCCCCTGCCAGGGTTTGAGACACGATGATAGGGATGCGGAGAAAAGGCAACGGAGGCCGACTAGGCTACAGCCGGAACAAGTATCTGGAGGACAAACGGAGACGGCAGAGGAAAGGAAAGTGGCAGTCAAGAGGAGGGTTGAGGAAGAGCACCAGAGACAAGAAGATGAGTTGAGGCGGTATGCCGAACAACGGGAGAAGGCCGCCTTAACCAGGCTGAAGGTGCAAGAAAGGAAAACGCGAGGCTGGAAAGAAGCGCTGTGAAAATAACAGGTGGCAAGCGGAGACGGAAGTGGAGCAGACTAGACAGTAAGAGAGGCCGGTCTGAGAGCTCTAGTGAGCGATGTGACAACTGAAGATGACGTCCCACGAATCTCTTCCTCTGATATCACTGCTTTCATCACTTAAGTGGTGAGTCTCCCCATGCCTCCTTAATAGGTATGGGTCTTACCTCCCTTCTTGGGATGCTACGTCCATCTATCCCCCAGTCTTTTAGGGATTAATCTTACCTCCCTTCTTGTGAAGCTACTCCATCTGTCCTTCCTTCTTGGGAGGATAGTGCTAACTATCCTCTTTTCTTGGGGGTGGGGGGTACTATCCTTCTTTATTGAAAGAATAGGACTCAGTTATTCCGTCTTGAGGGGACGGTCAGTCCGTCTTCGAAGGAACAATGCCTTGCCGTGGCAAAGACGCTTGTGCATCCCAGTGATCAGTGAAGCTGTACTAGTCAGGGGCAACCATACAAGGCAGGTTCACTGTTGGAGATCAGACAAAAAATGTTCCACCACATGAAACAACTTTGCTGACCCTGCGAAGGATGAAGGAACGAATAGTATAGAATTAGCACCAAACCATAGCATGGGTATATGGCACTGTAGGAGTAGTTGGATACCATTGCCAAGCTGAATATAATCGTCTAGAGGCCGCAAAAATATCCGTCACCGTAGTGAAGTGGTTGAGGCATATAAGCTACAGAGCGCCGTGGTTCGGATGGAATGTTATCCGTATCTTATCAACATGTGTACAGTCGGGGACAAAAATTCGCTTAATAAATCGCCTTTTCTACACTCTGTCCACTTTTAACTTGGTGTAAAATTATTGTCATGTCTCCTTGAATGCTGAGCTGGAAAGTGATTACCGCTAGAATGTGGCACTTGTCACAAAGTGTCATAGAAAAGATGTGAAGTGGTAGTATTGTCTGCTGACATGAGACACCGGTAGAATATGGTATGAGTCACAAGGAAGTGCCGATGGAAAGGTAGGGCCGTAGTAGTCTGCTGCAGGCACGGATCTGGGGAAGGGGAGGGGGCGTACTTCCCCTATTTTCGTCAACCAGTGATTATAATAAAAGAGTAGTGTTAGTTATCAAAATATATGCAATTAACACCGTATGCGTGCATCAATATGTCTTCAAGATGTAAATAAGAGAGCATTTTGATCATGATTTTTCCACGGTTTAAATGCATTAAGTGGTAATTCTGCTAGGAATGACAGTAAGAAGTGCTAAAAAAAACATTGTGAACAACCACAGCACCGTCTTTGGTGTAGCAGCGCTAGAATATACCACCAATCACGAAGTAATAATGTAAACGACACACAATGCCGTCCTTCTCCACTGAGCTACGGAAAACAGGCTATGCCACGCTGAAGGACGAAGCTCCCCAACATGTTACAGTAAATGCAATATACTTTTTACCCCTCTGCCTGAGAGAGAGAGAGAGAGAGAGAGAGAGAGAGAGAGAAAGCTAACCACAAATACAGCAATAAAAAAGTAAAATAACCGTGTAGCCGAAAATACTAAAATACTTTTGCATCTACGAATGCAGTACGTGAAAATCCAGCATGAAACGAACCTACCAATATCTTGCAATGGACTGAAACATCCAGCCTTGGGATAATTTACCCACGACGGAAAGACGTAGATGAAGTGAATTACTGGATGAAGTATGGTGTCTTCGGATAAATATGTATTCTATTCTCTATAACCAGACGCCTTAATCCCGTTTAGGGTGGCCACAAACAAATAGCCTCCATGTTGCCCTGTTCCCTGCCATTCCGCTGCCCTCCCCCCCAATTTACACTCCCCTCATAGAACTCTCTACTCTCCTCCATCTCATCCTTCGTCTCCACTCCACCTCACTCACACTCCTAGATAGTCTCTCTCTTCCTCCTCTCCAACTGGCCAAACACTGTTGCACGAGAATATTAGCCCAAAGAACTAGTAGTCGTAAAATGTGAAGCGAGCTTTTGTTTAAGAATTTAAAGGAAATATTAGGCGAAGTTTTGCATCTACGGGCTGACAAACATTGTAACTTGAGGATATTAGCCTTAACAAGTATGGGTGGTGAAAAAGCAAGCTAACTTTGTCCCAGAATTGACTACTTACACGAGCGATGCGGAGGAACTCCACGACAAGCAACAGATTACTGAGAACTGACGAAGGGAAGTTGCCAGTTGTGCAGTAGCTGGATACCGCTAAACTTGCTTCCAAAATACTGCTTTATCACCTGAGTTACGTTGATAATTTGAGGCATTCAGCGCTCGTGGATACTTTTGAAGAAATTGTGCATTTGAGACAGTAAGTTAAACCATTATAGAGGTAACTGCTAGGAAGGTGCTAAAACCCAAATGATTAAATAGTAGTTCTACTTTACACCCACCGAGATGCTGGGTTCCGAGGCTAGGCTTACTGTGAAAGGTACATGAGACCTTACTTCCCTTGGTGGCATAAAAGAAGGCATCCCTGCTGAAGGTGTGTGCCAAGACCTACCTATTTTTTTAATGCATGCACAAATTTGTAACCATATGTGTATAACTATTTTTGGTGAAGGTGTATGGCAAGACCCACCAGTTCCCTGTGTTATATAATGTACTTTGTATACCCTTACACCGATATGTATTTCAAGCAGTTAAACCCTCCAGTCACTTCTTGAGTACGGAAACCATGGACGACTGGGACTATCTTGCCACGAGAGTCCCAGCCTAAAACTGTGCTGGACGTTTGAAATTGCCACTAAAATGAAAGCATCCCAGAGATAGCGGAAAATTGCGCTCAGTTGGCAGCTCTTTAAGTAACACGTATTTTCCAAACATGTTGCCAGAAGTCGGAGGATGAAGTTACAATGTACAGCCATGAGCAAAAGTTTTCGCCCACAATCCTCTGCCATCATGGTGTCCTGCCTTCCATATTTCTCCTTCCTGCCCAAACGACACAGTAGCCTATCCTTCCATCATGTATGGTTTTGCTGTGCTGTCCTGCTTCCATATTTCTCATTCTTCCCCAAACAACAGTATCCATCCTTCATTCCTCCCATGAGAAATATTGCCATCACCTAAAGATAGTTCATGCAACACCATTGTCACAACCGGCAGCGAAGTGACGACGACACTTTTGCCCCTGACTGTCTTATCAATAAAATCATAAACTGGATGGAGTATTAAAGAAGGCAGGCAGTGTTAATTAAATCTGGTATAAATACTCCCCAAAATTTTTGCTGCATGGAAATATATATATAGATCAGAATTTAAATGTCTAGCTAAATTGGCAGCCAGCGGGACTGAGCGTTGCCAAACCTACTCCGTTCTGGACACGTTCATTTCCGTTGCCAGATCTACGGCATTTCTTCCTTTCACAGGTGCTATAGGCTCTGGGCTGGCAACCATCACAAAGGCCAGGGTTCGGGGAACAGGGGTAAATTATCCCAAATGGGGTAAAGTTGGGGGATAAATCTAAAAATTTGCGGGGTAATACGTGCGGTATGAGAGGTAATGCTTGCGGTATATTACTGATTTTTCACATAAATGATGTAGGTTTTAGGGAACAAGATGTAAAACCATGATTTATATCATGTATCATGATATTTGTTGTTTAGCCGCCGTTCTGTTAACGTGTGCACACCTGGCTTTTTTTTTTTTTTTTTTTGTAGGTGATTTCATTTTACTCAAATTTTGAGGTAATACAAAAAAAAAAAAAAAAATTCCCGACCCTTGACCTAATCTAAAATCCTCGCCTTCAGTTTCTAATTATCCTCAGCAGTGTCCTCCCTATTCCCTACTATACCTTGAAATCATAACCTAGTGCCATATGATCTTTGCCATCTGTCACTTGGGTTTCATTCACTCACATACCCTAACCTGATAAAGATCTTGACCCTTTTTTCGTTTAGTTTGATGGCCAGGTGTAGTTTAATTGGGGTGCTGATTTGAATAATAACCAAGGAGACTCATTCCTGTCCCATCACGCTTATTGAATTTCAAGGAGCACGACTTAAGTTGTGGGAGTGGACCAGTTCCGTCAGGTGAAAAACAAACCCTAGACCTAGAGAGAGTTAACCGTATCTCACTTTTATCACAAGTGGTAACAGTATGAGACAGCCTTAGCATGTATTCAATATGGACGGTGGGTGTTAGCGCCGAAGTGGTGACATGTGGTGTAGGAGGACTACTGAGCCTTGGGATAGGCAACTGCCCCCAAGAAATAGGTCCTGAGTCTTTGCCCAGAGTCGGACACACACACACACACACACACACACACACACAAAAAGGTCTTGATTCACAACTCTTTCATGGTCGGGAAAACTCTAGCGAAAAATCATCCGTGAGAGGGGGGGGGAGACGATTTTATTCGGCTGGGTGAAGCCAGAGATTAAACTACATTGTGGTGCTTGTCACGAAGAAGTGCTGTGGAAAGAATGCGGGGTTGTGGTTTGTATTATTGTCAGTGAGCACGTGGAAATAGAGTACTGTGACAGGAGGAATTGTTAAAAAAGAATAATAATAATAATAATCGCTTCTGGGTAATATGGGTTGCCACATTTCGCCATGTTTGTGACTGACAGGAAGACCCGCAGCAGTTGTTCCTAAGCGGTTTGTTTTGCACATTACACCATGGTAATTATTCTCTAGTATGCAGTTAATATCCTTTTACTATCGACTTTGTATTCTAGGTGACGTATAAGGCTTGGTGGCATCTCTTCCTCAGCGATTTATTTTGCGTATCTACTTTGTTCTTGCCTTGTATGTTTTTTGTTTGGATGGACTTTGTATTGGGGTTTATATTGCTTATCTCGGTGCTGGAGAGGGACGCCTTCATGGGATGGCACCGATATAACTAGTCCGCTCCACTGCCTTGGTTGTACGTCTACGAACCACGTCCCTTTCCACCAAGAGGAGGATGGTGAATAGGACAATTAAAGCCTGCAGCGTTAAGAGAATTACATTGAGATGGTTTGGCCATTGAAGAGGATGGAGTGAGAGACTAATTAGGAGAGTATGTGAGTGAGGTGGAGAGGAGGAATCGGATGGGGAAATCGAGGATGAGATTGAGGGATGGAGCAGAGAGGCACAGAATATGAGAGAGTAGAGTGTAAGTTGGGGGGAGGGCAGCGAAATGGTAAGGGACAGGGCGACATGGAGGCGATTTGTTTGTGGCCATCCCATACGAGATGCATCTTTCATCAACACCTTTAGATATCAAAGGTTTGTCCTAAGCTGAACAAAATCGTCTGGAGATGGAAAAAATAAGATGACAAAATAATTCGGGTTTCAAGTTAGAGGAATTTCTCGGGGGATGAGATGTAGGCCCGTATTCTGTCCGTTAACTCCTTGGCTCCCAGAGTTCCTGTGCCAGGGATTGTGCTGGAAGGGTGCAAGGCGTACCGCACTCCGCCTATCGGCTCATAGTCGCGAAGCTTATAGGTCCCTATCGTGGGGTTTCCTTCGTTATTAAATTTTAAAAGTGCCCAGTTCCGTCCTGTATTGAGGACACTGGGCGCTAGTGGGTGAAGAAAGCTCCTTACCTGTTTGTTTTTGGATATAGGTAGTTACTATCTTTATGCACGTTATTTATACGGTATTATATTAGAAGTATTTATATAACACTGAAGAGGACAGTAAGGTGTAAAATGCAAAATAAATCGCTGAGGAAGAGGTGTCAGGGAGTTTCCACCATAGCTTTCATTAACTCCGACATTTTTATCTTAACATCTTATCTTCTTTACCTTAACCTGGCTTAGATTTTCGTCTTCTTGCAGTACATTTCCTGTAGGCAGAAAAAAGAACAATACTACGGCTCTGCATCTTCACAGCACTTCTTCGTGACTAGCACATGTTCTGACGTAAATCTTGCCTTACAGCTCAGGTTTCAAGATGGGAAAGTGGCAAGTTTAAGCCAAGGATAATAAGGTAGGGTGAAGATTGTCTAAAGTGGAATAAAATCGTCGAGGTAGCCAGAAATAGGCGCCATCGTACTGAAAGGGTTGGGATGGCGCCATTGTGTGACCTTGAGCACACACACACACACACACACACGCACGCACGGCCGTGAGTCATGATGCAAGGCAGTGGTGCCGAGTGCATGGGGTGAATGTTAGCAAGATTGATCAGTGATATCCGCTAGAAATGCACTAAACAAAACATTACACACGTGTCTAACACAATTTGGTTGTAGTGGTAGTAGCAGATGTAGTAGTAGTTTTGCTGCTGGTGTATTATTATTACCTCCGCAAACGAAGTTGAAGAGGTTATGTATTTACCTCTGTCTGTCTGTTTGTCCAGACGATATCTTCAAAAACTCTCAATGAAATTTTGTGGAAGGGTGGTCCATGGGCCAAGGAAGAAGTGTTTAAAATTTGGGCAGATCCGCATCCGGATCCGGAGTAACCCACACAATATCTCCAGTTCTCCATGAATTTCAATGAAATTTTGTGGGTGGGAGGGCCATGGGCCTAGAAAGAACTGATTAAATTTGGGGTCGGATCAGGATCAGGGTCCTTTATAATGACTGGCATTGGTGGAGGTATGCGATCACTGAGTGCGTTCTAGTTAGTACGGTTATTGTGCACATGAATTCCTGTATGGTAGAATTACTTGTATCTTTGACCATAAAATTCATATATAACTTTTCAGGCTCCGATGTCTATGAATGTATAAGAAATCCTTTTAATCATATATCGCCATAGCCATTTATAGATACTCGTAGATATATAGAGATCCTTGGTTATGCTATAATATAAAAAAAAATGTATATGAATTACTTTCGTGTTATATATGCATGTAAGTATGGCTGAATATATTTCCTGTGAGTCAAGTAATGGAGAACTATTTATATAAACGGTAGGATTATTTATTTTGGCTTCAGGTACAGAATTCAGGAGTATATATAAGAGACAGAGGAGTATAGTAAATGATTTAGTGGTACAGTATTACATCTGAGAGTAAATTACGTAAGAGACAATATAACGTAAGATAATGGAAGATGTCGGGAAGGAAGATGAGTGTTGGCAGGAAGGAGGATGGGTGTTGGCAGGAGGGAAGATGTGTGTTGGCAGGAAGGAAGATGGGTGTTGGCAGGAGGGAAGATGGGTGTTGTCAGGAGGGAAGATGGGTGTTGTCAGGAAGGAAGATAGGTGTTGGCAGGAGGGAAGATGGGTGTTAGCAGGAAGGAAGATGGGTGTTGGCAGGAGGGAAGATGGGTGTTGGCAGGAAGGAAGATGGGTGTTGGCAGGAAGGAAGATGGGTGTTGGCAGGAAGGAAGATGGGTGTTGGCAGGAGGGAAGATGGGTGTTGGCAGGAAGGGGGATGGGTGTTGGCAGGAGGGAAGATGGGTGTTGGCAGGAGGGAAGATGGGTGTTGGCAGGAAGGAAGATGGGTGTTGGCAGGAGGGAAGACGGGTGCTAGGCTGACGTGGGCGTGGGGTTTCCTTCAGATTAGCAAACCTGTGTGAATCGTTTGGTCTTTGTCTGTATAACATAAGAACGACTGAGCTTTGTTTAAAACACTGATTCCCAAACTTAGAATTAACTCCATAATGTTGATGATTGTCGTGGCGGTGGTGGTGATGATGATTGATGATGGTGGTGGTGGTGATTGATGGTGGTGGTGTTGATGATTGGTGGTGAGTAGTCAGGTCAGCCCTTCCGTGATGCACCAAGACCTCATCTGAAAAAAAGAGAAAAATCAAAACTTAATATTTTTAGAGAGAGAGAGAGAGAGAGAGAGAGAGAGAGAGAGAGAGAGAGATGGCCTACTATATTCTTTTCCCTTTAACTTGGCCAGATTTCCGTCCTCTTCCAGCGTGTTTCGCGTACCTCAGTGGCAGGAAAAGACAGTACTACGGCTCTACATCCTTTCCATAGCACTTCTTCGTGACTAGCATCATTTTCTAGTGTTCGCTCTAATTGGGGGTAGAATTCTAGCTATGTGTTGAATGTTGAACCGTAGCAAGAGATGAACCAAGAATATGGTGCTAGTCACGAAGAAGTGCTGTGGAAAGCAATCATCGCTGTACTACTGTCTTATTCTGTCAATGGGCTAATGGAAATACTGTAGGCTGCAAAGAACGAAATTTCGGCCTAGTAATGAATGCCAATAGTAACCAAGGAGACTCATTCTTACCTCATAACTAAGACAAATACGACTTGCTTGTGTCAGTGGGCTAGTTCCGTCAGAGGAAAATTTACTACAGCACTACACTACTACTACTACTATTAGTCCCGCTACTGGCACTAATACTGCTGCTGCTGCTACAACAACAGCAACTACTACTATCACAAAAATGCTCCTCCTCCTCCTCCTCCTCCTCCTACTACTGCTACTACTACTACTACTACTGCTACTATTGCTACTGCCGCTGCTGCTGCTGCTACTACTACTACTATACCCCCATCGCCACGGCCACTACAAAATAAAGCAGCTTGTTTCATCGACACACCTAATGTTTGGTGGTCAGGGCCGCTTTGGTGTCTGCCTCTCTCAGCATAGTGTTCCTCGTCCGATGCCCCGCGGCCTTGTTCCCCTGGAGTTCCACCTCACGCTCGATCAGTTCCGCGAGGTTCCGCATGCCCTTGAGGAAGAGAAACGTGAATTTATTGTAGTGACCGATTTGCCCGTGTGGAGAGAATTAGAGGCTGACTGAGAGTGTGTATATGAGTGAGGTGGAGCAGGAGAAGGGGAGGGGGAGGCCGAGGATGAGATGGAGGGATGGGTTGGAGAGGTATATGAGATACTGGAGTGTGAGTTGGGGAGAGGGCAGCCTAACATCAGAAGACGTATGGCTGTAGACTGACTTACACATGTCTCACGGCCTTCGTAGCCCATATCAGGGAGAAGAATATAAACAAAGAGGCTTAAAGTGATACGCAGTAAGATCATAAACACCAATAGTAGTTCCAACCCCAGACATTTTTCAGTGTGAACCCGGTGGAGTGCAGGTTAAAGTTCTCTTCCGCATTCCACCCTACTTTCTGGGGATCGAGGGTTATTTGTATAGCCGGGCAGCTCCACCACCCGGCCATATCAGTGCGGTCTCGTGAAGGCGTCCCTCTCCCAGCACCCGAGGCACAGGTGTTGAGAGGAGACATCTTTTTGCTGAGAGGGCTTCGTTAATTAGCTGTAGTGTGTGTGTGTGTGTGTGTGTGTACCTGCTCTATTAAGGTTGCGTCTGCCGTGGAGAATGATGCTCGTAGGTACGGACAGGGACGGGTTGGGTCAGTCATAAACGCGTGGCCTGGAACCAACACCACCTTGGCCAGCACACCGCGACGCAACACCATATCCCACGTGTCATTTACCCCCAACACCTGTGCAGAGAGAGTGTTGGATAGATACATAGGCAGGTAGATATATAGAGATAGACAGGTACACTGTAGGTAGATACTCGTATTATTATTATTATTGTTATTATTATTATTATTATTATTATTATATCATCATCATTGTCTTACCTTGAGCCAAAGGAACATCCCTGCCTCTGGAACATGCCATTCACATATACCTGTAAAAACAAAGGAATACATTAATAAACAAATAACACTACCAGCTTCATAGCACCTTATACTCATCGTGCAGTGGTCACGGGATAGGATGGGGCATGAGAGATTGACTGGGAGTGCGATTGGACTATAGTAGGTTTATGTTTAGCTGATGGAACTAATTCACTCATTACTTGAAAATAAAAACTGCGGCTCTGATATTTAATGAGTTGTTTACGATGCTCCTTTCACTTCAGCTAGGCGTAAAATTGGCATCTCTATCCTGACTACTGAGCTGTAACAAGAAATTAACGCGACAATGTGGTGCTAGTCACGAAGAAGTGCTAAGGAGAGGATACAGAGCCGTAGTATGGTTTTTTCTGCCACTGAGCTACGTGAAATAAGCTGCCAAGGAAGGAAAATATAGGCCAGGAGAAAGTGAGGAATCTATAGTGCGTTTACTCTAACCTGGCAAACGCCCCGACCCCTTCCAGTTCAGCTGATGACCAGGTGGAGTCAGAGTGGAGGGATGATTTGACTAGTAACCAAGGAGACTCATTCCTGCCTCGTAACTATGGTTCATCGAATTTCACGTAGCTACAATTTAGTATTCATGTTGTCTATCAGTCTGCCTGTCTTTCTATCTATCTGTGTATCTGTATTGTCTATCTACAAGTTTAGCATCCATCGCTGCCATAGGGTGTATTTACTTTCCCGTGTATCTTATCAGTCGATTGTCAACAAATTCCTGTTACAGATAAACCCGTAATGTTACTCATTTTTAGATACACACGTTGCTGAAAAGATTGGCCGATTAAACAGCCTGATATATGATGTTACGAGCTTCCTACGTTGGTAAATTTGCTGCTATACATTTGGCTGCTTTGGCTCTTCCTTTCTTTGCCATTATTGTTGTTTTTATTTTTAAGGATTTGAGATTTTTGTGATTAGCTGTCGATCAAAATATAATCTATAGTTATGACAGGCTGTATGAAGGAGAAATTACGGTTTTTAAATGACCCCCCTTTGAGAGAGAGAGAGAGAGAGAGAGAGGGAGCGAGAGAGAAAGAGTAAGAGAATGGTGCTTTTTCCTGCTCAGCGCCCTTTACACCCCCTGTCAGATGCTGCCCTCTGGTGGCGGACTAAGGTAACCCCGCTCGGTTCAAATTCATCAGTTACAAGATACGGGTTTTATGGCTAACTTCCTACCTTCATTTATCATTAATAATTAGGTTATTTATGCATTAGTTCATCTATCTCTCCATATATAGCCAGACGCCTTAATCCTGTAAGACGTGGCCACAAAAAAAAAAAATCGCTCCCTGTCTCCCTGTCATTTTGATGTCCTTCCCCAACTCACCCCCCTGTCTCATATACCTCTCCACTCCATCCCTCCATCTCATCTTCGGTCTCCTCTTCCCTTTCCGTCTTACATACATTCTTCTAGTTAGTCTCTCACTCTCCATCGTCTCCATATGGCCAAAGCACCTCAGTGAATTTCTCGTAACGCCTTCAGTCACACATAACACTGACCCTTGAGGTGTTTATTAGCGGCATCCAGCATGGCGTCTCGTCTGTGCTTGTAGCTCTGGCGTAGCAGGGACACGTGCTGGTTGAAACCCTCCCGACCCCACACCCGTAGTAGCTCGCTTATTATTACCTGGAGGGAGAGAGAGAGAGAGATAGTGAGGAGTTATGGAATACAAAGAAAGGGTCATACTGGGAGAAAGTGAGATAGCTTAAGGCTAGATTGAATTGATTAGGTTAGGTTGGGTCAAGTTAGGTTAAGTTGGGTTGGATAGGTTAGGTTGGGTCAAGTTACAGACGTTAGGTTGAGTTGGGTTGGGTAGGTTAGGTTATTCTGGGTCACAATCTTGTCCTAGAACACCATGGGCTCACCTGTGGCATGGAGGAGGTGCTGATGACGGCGGTGCCCTTGTGCAGGTTAAGCTTACTGATGAGCTGCCGCGGCCCCGTGACCCAGCCCACCCGCAGCCCCGCACACACCACTTTGGAGAAGGAGTCGAACCGTAGCACTCGACCCTCCACGTCCAGGCGAAGGTAGCTGGCTGGCGGCGGCTGTGGGGTAACAAGGCTTTTAACGCCATGTGGTCCAGTGGGTTAAGGTGCTTCAATTCAGCCCACCCTCTAAATCCTTTCCATAGCACTCCTTCGTGACTAGCACCATATATTAGCGGTACGCCTTTCTTAGTAGTAGGGGTGGTCCAAGACAAAAAGTAATATGCAAAATAAATCGCTAAGAAACATGTGCTAAGAAGCCTGGCATGTCTTATAGAACACGTCACTAACCTTGTCGTGGTAGTGGAGGAAGTAGTAGGGGTCGTCCTCAAGGATCAGCAGGTCGTGTTGGCAGCAGAGGCGGTAGATGTGGCGGCGTCTGGCCTCACTGGTCACCACGCCTGTTGGGTTGGCCCCCGTCGGCACCGTGTATAGGAACTGAGGGACAGAGGCCGCCTTAGGTCGAGTCAAAGGTTGTTAGGTCAACTTAGGTCAAAGGTTAGCTTAGGTTAGATCAGATTGTTAGATTCGTTTGGGTTAAGTTGCTCTGAGATGGGTTGCATCGTGTCTACGAACTACAAGAGTGAAAACTCCATTTACACAGTCCAGCTCGCGCGCACACACGCACGCGCACACACACACACACACACACACACACACACACACACACACACACACACACACACACACACACACACACACACACACACATTACGTTTATTTTATTTCATCAGGCAAAGATTAGTAGTCCTTTTGATCTTAGTTTTGTTATTTTTTTGCAAGGAAGAAGGAAGTAAAGGCCGGAAGCCCGCAGAGTTGAAGGCCAAGTGTAGTCTGCTCAGAGGATAAATTTGCCTAGTAACCAAGGAGACACTTTCCTACCCCAAATAATAATAAATGAATTCCTTGCAACCAGGAAATAATATCTGAGTTGTGGAAGCGTAGGTACCTTTGGCTTGTCAGGAGTGCAGAATAATTCGCTGCTGAAGAGATCTTACGACCCAGAGAATGGTCGCGTAACATACAAGAGGATACCGAGGTGCAATGTTCAGAATAAATCGCTACGGGGGAGTTGTTACGTACCTTTGGCTTGTTGTCAGGGGTGCAGGAGTCTAGGGCAGCTGAGAGCGATTCCGGAATTATACCTTCCCCGTCACTGGACACACGCAGGTACCGCGGCGAATAGGGGCTGATCTGAGCACACAGACACAGGAGTAGCTTAGCTTAGATTAGGCTGGGTTGGGTTTTGTTGGGTTAGGTTAGGTTGGGTTTTGTTGGGTTAGGTTATGTTGGGTTTTGCTGGATTGGGATAGGTTGGGTTTTGCTGAGTTGGGTTAGATGCTGGGTGAGGTTAGGTTGGGTTTTGCAGGGTTGGGTTAGGTTGGGTTTTGCTGGGTTAGGTTAGGTTGGGTGTTGCTGGGTTAGGTTAGGTTGGGTTTTACTAGGTTAGGTTGGGTTTTGCTGGGTTGGGTTAGATGCTGGGTTAGGTTTGGTTGGGTTTTGCTGGGTTGGGTTAGATGCTGGGTTAGGTTTGGTTGGGTTTTGCTGGGTTGGGTTAGATGCTGGGTTAGGTTTGGTTGGGTTTTGCTGGGTTGGGTTAGATGCTGGGTTAGGTTTGGTTGGGTTTTGCTGGGTTGGGTTAGATGCTGGGTTAGGTTTGGTTGGGTTTTGCTGGGTTGGGTTAGATGCTGGGTTAGGTTTGGTTGGGTTTTGCTGGGTTGGGTTAGATGCTGGGTTAGGTTTGGTTGGGTTTTGCTGGGTAAGGTTAGGTTGGGTTTTGCTGGGTTGGGTTTTGCTGGGTTGGGTTACTTTAGTTTAGGCTAAGTTAGGCTGGGTTTGGTTTGGTTTGGTCTGGTTGGATGAGGTTTGGGTAGGTTAGATTTGGTATTGCTGGGTTAGGCGAGGCTGGGTTGGGTTGGGTTTGACTTAGTTTGGTTTGGTTAGACTGAGTTTGAGTTGGTTAGGTAGGGTTAGATTAGATTTCGTTATACTTGATTAGGTTAGGTTAGGTTATATCAGTTCAGGCTTGGGCGGGTTAGGTCAAGTTAGATCAGGTCAGGTTAGATTACGTAAGGTTGTATCTGATTATCTGTCCAGTGAAGAAAGCTACGGAATCACTTACACGTTAACCTATACCTGGAAATTACAATGTCAAATAACAAGCTGTAGTTTTAGTGGCTGCAACCATCTGTGGCCTGGATATGAACTCACTGGACCATGGCAACACGGACACTTCAACCGGGTGCTCCCAGATTATTATTAATGTTATTATTATTATTATTATTATTGTCGTTGTTATTATTATTATTGTTGTTGTTATTATTATTATTATTATTATTATTATTATTATTATTATTATTATTATTATTACTACTGCTACAACTACAACTACCAACATTACTAATACTGTCGCTGCTACTACTACTACTACTACTACCACTACTACTACTACTATTTTTTTCTGTGGTCATGTTTAAGGTTTGTCTGTATTGTGGTAGTGAGGTGCTTGAGGGGAGTCAGTATATGTTGTGGTGTGGGGGTGGGGGTGCATTACAGTGAGGTCATAGTGGATTGTTTGTGAGTTGTAGTTTTTTCTGGCACTGAACCTAACAAACAAAAGCGATAAGTAAATAAAAGACGTATAAGTAACTAAACTCTCCAAGGCCCCGTATGGTTGGAGCGCCGTAACCCACTACACCACCAGACATCTACCGGTAAATTACTAGTTAACTAACCACGGATAGGACGCCGCTGTAGCAAGGTTCCTCAATCACCACCGTCTGTCCCGGGGTGAGCAGCATCTCCAGCGCCATCTGAAGCCCCTGCTGGCTGCCCGTGGTCACCAGCACGTCACTCTCCTGCCAGCGAGGGGGCGAGTGCAGGGTTGCCGTCAGCAGGCCCAGCTGCTGCAGTAGTGGCGGGTACCTGTGGCAGGGGCAGAGTGGTGGATTTATATATTGGTGGATGGGTGGGTGGATTTATATATGGATGCATGGGTGGGTGGATGTATATATACCATAATCGCACATTGATGAATATAAGGGTAGCCCAGTTATTTGTGTGGGGGGGCGGCAAAATTGAGAGAGGTGTGACCCAGGGCGGTATCGAGTGGCGGATTCGTAACGCCTCATCCTAAGTGATTTATCC
Source organism: Coenobita brevimanus (assembly GCF_032717465.1). Classification (NCBI taxonomy): domain Eukaryota; kingdom Metazoa; phylum Arthropoda; class Malacostraca; order Decapoda; family Coenobitidae; genus Coenobita; species Coenobita brevimanus. Next base: position 825,198 of record NC_136999.1, on the reverse strand, counting down.
TGCTCACCACACTCACCCCGGCGTGGGACCGTACTGCAGACATTGTACCATCTTGTCCCCTGCGAGTTGGATGGCTGTACCGTCGTGGAGGGTTATTGTACCGCTCTTGATGGGGAAGGTGTCGGGGTTGGGCGCACCGGCTGAGAGGAATACCACGTCCTTGGGGGCGCTTTGTTGCAGGGCGACTGTCGGAGGGAGAGTGAGACAAGGATTAGTGTTGGTGTGGCGAGGTTGGGTTAGGTTAGGATTGGAATGGTTAGGTTTGGTTGGGTTAGGTTAGGATTGATATGGTTTGGTTGGGTTAGTTTTGGTTAGGGTTGGTTAGGTTAGGGTTAGTATGGTTAGAATTGGTGTGTTTGGCTAGGTTGGGTTGGTATGGTTGGGTTAGGTTAGTTTTCGTTAGGGTGGGTTAGGTTAGGATTGGTTTGATTTGGCTAGATTGGGTTAGGTTAGGTATGGTTTGATTAGGCTGGGTTAAATTAGGTAAGGTTGGGTTGGCAGTGCTAGATTAGGTGAGGCTTGGTTGGGTTGGGTTAGATTAGTTATAGCTCGGGTGGATTGTGTTGCATTAGGTTAAGTTTGGTAGGGTCGGACAAGGGCTGTTGTGGTTAAGTTTGGTTATGTTGGTTGTAACTCCCTATGACCTAAATGGAAGGTGGTAGACTACAGAAGGTCAGTTTCAGTCTGCAGTGCACCGGGTTCAAGTTCTGGGGCCGCAACAGCAAATCACACACACACACACACACAAATACTTACACAACTCTCGTAGGACAAGCGGCTGCCTGTTTTTGGCCACGTCATTCAGAAATTTCTTGTAATCCATCGCAGCAGCAGCAGCGGCGGCGCACAACCTCCTTCTTCGGATTCTTCAGGAGGACTGAGACTAAGCAGCTGAAAGACCCAACCTTCAAGTGTTCACCAGCAAGGGTCTTTATGCGTCCGGATAATTATAAGTAGGGACGTGGAAGGTTAAATAGATGGTTGTGTGGCTTTTCGGGATGTTCCTTGGGTGCTTTCTGTCAGTTCGTTTTCGTCTTTGCTCCTGTTAGAGACGTGGGTGTTAATTCGGTGGTGGGAGAAGAAGGGAGACGTTCTTTCCGACGTGCAACGGATCACTGAGTCTTACACCCGGAGACCTGTCCTTTAAGTGCTCAGGTGAGGGGGGTTTGCTAGGTGTTGTGTAAGTGTACGTAGGGGTTGTGCAAGAGTACGTAGGGAGTGTTGGGCTTTCAGGTGTTGTGTGGGTGTTGCGTGGTAGCGGGAATTCTTGATGATATTTCTGTTATTTCCTTTTTCTATTCTTGTTTTAGGGTGTGTGGGTGGGAAGAGGTGAACAAGGAAAGGTGTAGGTCAGGTTAGGTTATGGAATTCCTATTTCTCTCTCTCTCTCTCTCACACAGACACAGACACACACACACACACATAGGAACCTGAGATTACTAATGCAGACAAAAAGCCCCAGCAATTAAACCCCGTAAACACCATGATTATAGGTGCTTTTGTGCTGAATGTGTCCTAGAAGCCAGCAGTTTTTACCTCATGTCATTCCCAGCTGATCCCAGACGATTTTATTCAGCTGGGAGTGGGTCATGGGGCCTGGCAGTGCTGATAACGGGCCAACACCTCACCTTTGTACCTGTAACTCTTAGGTGTATCATTCCCTCCCCGCCGTTCCTCATTTCCTGTTGCCTGGGACTTTCCTGAAAAGTTCTCAGTCCAGGTTTGATGTTACCCATACCCCCGTCTCTCTCTCTCTCTCTCTCTCTCTCTCTCTCTCTCTCTCTCTCTCTCTCTCTCTCTCTCTCCTGTAAACCATATTTAATTGCTATAGCACATTTATTCTTACCAAACAGATCCCTAACCCCTTTTCAGAGGTGTTAGGGAGCTTCCATATCCAAATTATTAATCGCTAAGGAAGAAGCGTTAGGGAGACTCCGTATCCAAAAATCAGTCGCAAAGGAAGAGGTGTTAGGGAGCTTCCTTAACCGACGCGAATTCGAGCTTAAATCGCCTACGAACACGTGCCACGAAGTCGCCACACAGAATGCGAATAAGTGATGAGACAAGAGTCCGTTGGGTGACAACATATAATCTGATGCTGGTGACACTGGTTTATAAGTATTCACCATCATCAACATCAGCCATCGCAAGTCCACTGCTCAACAAAGGCCTCCCCAGCCTTTTCCACGAGTTCCCTGACTGAGCCAATCTCTGCCACATTTTGCCTGCAAATTTCCCTATCCCATCTCCACCTCTTGTCTGGCCCTTTTCTGCAACGCATACAATCTCTTGGAGTCCAGTCAGTCAGCCTCTTCCTCCATCGGTTGTCCCATATTCTTGCTACATGGCCTGCCCACCTCCATTTCTGTTCTTTTATAACTTCTGTAATGTCTTTGGCTTAAGTCTGCTCTCTCATCCGAGCTGATTTTTTCCTCTCTTAGAGATATTCCCAACGCTGACCTTTCCATTGCTCTTTGAGAACGGATTAGTTGATTTTCCATCGATTTTGTCAGTTTCCAGGTCTCACAACCGTACGTCATAGCTGGGATTATACATTCGATATATACTTTTCGTTTCATACATACTGGCAAGCCACTTTCCATGATGCCTGTGTTTACCGAAAGCTTTTCATCCAATTGTACTGCATCTGTTTATTTCGCTATCATGATTTTTCGTTGTTTTAATATTTGCCCCAAGTAATTGTACATCTCGGCCTCTTCAAGGTGCGTTGGATGATGTCAGAAATGATTAACAGAGCTCACGACTGCCCAGGAGAGAGAGAGAGAGAGAGAGAGAGAGAGAGAGAGAGAGAGAGAGAGAGAGAGAGAGAGAGACGGAGATAATGATAGAGTTGGGAATAATGAAAACGAAAATAAGAGGTAGAGAGAGAGAGAGAGAGAGAGAGAGAGAGAGAGAGAAAAGGAGGTTACAGATAATTGAGATTTTATAAATAATAAAGTGTTCGCTATTTGTTTTTAATGTCTCAAATTTAGGCAAGAAGATTTGTATTATTTTATATATTTCATAATTTATTCTCAGCTGAGATCATTTACCTTTTGTAAATGGGTCACAGGAGCCTAAGTGTGTTAATATCCGCCACAAACCCACTAATGCCAGGGAAAACTCTACTACATTAGTCAGACTGATACCAACTAATTTTTAGCTCAGAGAAAGAGAGAGAGCAAGAGAGAGAAAAAAAATCGAGAGAGAGGGGGGGGGGAGCATGGGTACTGGGAAACCCACCAGTTTATGCAGGGGTGAGTTAGGAAAGAAAATTAGGGGGGAGGGGATTGAGAATTTAGAGAAATATCCTCCTGTTCCTCCTACGCCTGTCCTCCGTCGCCTCCTCCTCTGCATCATCATCATCAGTGTTCTCTGGACCCCATCTTATCACATATTAAGGCGGGGGGAAAAAGCCACCATGTGTGTGTTTGTGTGTGCGTGTGTGTGTGATCATCTTGCTAATCGCCCGCCAATTAAGTGTCATTTCGGCAATTTTCACGTCCCAGATGCAGCTGTTAGCCATTGATGCGTTTCTCGGCTGAATCTGCTTCTTGTGTTCAGCCAGGCATCTTGCTTTCACTGCAGAGGCACCGAAAGGAGGAAAATGGTTGGCAGGGAGTTGGAAAAGTGGTGGTGGTGGTGGTAGTGGCAGTAGCAGTAATAGTAGTAGTTGTAGCAGTAGTAATAGTACCGGCCGTGAGAGTAGTTCCGGCCGTCTGCTTAGTACCGGAAATACGAGTAATTACACACGGGTATTTCAGCGGCGGCCATGTTGTGACGTCACGGGGTTTCAGCAGTTACTACCTCCTTGGCCACGGAAGAGAGAGAGAGAGAGAGATCAGGGGATGAAAGAAGAGGAAGCTAGGAAGAGATAGACTGAGAGAGATGGGGAGGAGTTAACGAAAGAAGAATGTAGATAGGAGAGAGAGAGAGAAAGAGAGAGAGAGAGAGAGAGAGAGAGAGAAGGGGGGGCAGAGGATGGAGTTAGGATGCGGAGAAATCCATCCATTTACATAAAAAAAAATAATAATAATAATAATATTTATACAGTAGAGTTGAAGGCTGGATTTCATAGACTTCTGACATAATATACCTCTTGTTATAGTTTTTTTCTTTTTTACAGTGTGTGTGTGTGTGTGTGTGTGTGTGTGTGTGTGTAAGAGAGAGAGAAAAAATAAAGGCGTGGGAAAGGTACTGCATTATCGTCCTTATTTATCTATTTATTTTTCTTTCTCTGCCCGTCTGTTTGTCTGTCTGTCTATCTCTCTTTATCTACTTGTCTACATGTCTGCATATTTATGATCTTTATCTGTCTAATTATCTGTCTAGCCATCAAACTGTCTATCTGTCTGTCTGTCTGTCTTTGCATCTGTCTATCAGTGTATATCTATCTCTTTCTATCTGTCTGTCTATCTGTCTGTCTCCCTGTCTATCAGTGTATCTATCTGCCTTTCTGTCTTTTTCTCCATCTGTCTATATATGTATCTATCTGTTTATGTGTCTATTTTTATGTATATCTATCAGTCTATCTATCTATCTGTCTATCTATCGTCCTATCCATTTTAACCCTATCAGGAGCGTAGGAACCCGGGGCTAGGCTTCTCGCTCCGGACAGTTGAGGTGAGGGTGACCAGTCTCGCTCGCCCGAGTGTCTATGTAAGAAATAAACCAAAACAAACTTAAATAAAGCGCCTTCTCTCTCTCTCTCTCTCTCTCTCTCTCTCTCTCTCTCTCAGTTAAAAAAAAAATAATTGCACTATCAGGAAGAACTAAACAACACATCCCCATTTTTAGCGAAGATCTCCCTCAAATTCAGTTTCTGCTTGAGTTCTCGTTTTCTGTTTCGTTAGGGGATACTTTTTTCTCTCTCCTCTCTCTTTGTTGCTCTTTCATGGTCGGAACAGCTTTGGTATTTTGTTTTTTGAATATTCTAGGTGATGAAATGTTGGTCTAAAATTCTCCTAGAGGTTTCTGAAAAATGTACAGGTTTAGAGTCACTGATATTGCGATTTGGTGGGACCGAGGATGAGGTGGAGGGATGGGGATGAGGTGGAGGGATGGGGTGGAGAATGAGTGGATGAATGCGAGTGTGAGTTGGAGAGGGTAGCCAAATTATAAAGCGTAGTGTGACAGGGAGATTATTCGTACGTGGGCACCCATTACGGGATTAAGGCGTTCGGCGATAGATAGATAAATAGCAAGAGGTAGGGTTCGCTCTGTCACATAGCTTCACCTGTTGTATATCGATTTTTACTTCTTTAATGCTGGGTGTGAATTTCTGTATAATATTCTCATTAAATTTTTACACCTTTATTTACAGGTGAGGCTGTGTGTCAAGTATGTGTGATGGTATGGGACAGTAAACGCGAGGCTGCATCAACAATTGCCACTATACTAATGTCTAGGTTTGTAGTTCTGCTCGTGAATTTTCAGTATAATGATGTCACTAAACTCCAAACTTAATTCTACCTAGGTTTGTGGTGAAGCAGTCTGTAATATTTGTTAATATTCGTAATTTAGCATAAAGATTTAGGGATGGTACGGTGTGCGCAGTTTGAGTTAGTCTGTCTCGCGCTGAGCTCTACCTCGTCAGCTTTGCGCAGTGGCAGTATCGTAACCAATGAGGTAAATCCGAGGTGCGATTATTGCTAGTTGAAAACTTTTCCCAATACCCCGCCTAGGCGACGTGAAAGACCGTCGGCTGCGGCAATTTTTGTTAGTCCAACTATGGACTATAAAATAAAACAGTGCGCTCCCGGTGGACTGCAGGATAAAGTTTTCATCCTTGTAGTTCGCCGGTATTGTGAGGAAGAAGAACGTGGGCAGTGGAGCCGCCTTGTTATATGGCAGGCACCGCGTGAAGGCGTCTTTCTCCAGCATCATTTATATCCCAACACAGTATACCTGCTTACCCCTCCAGTGTTTCCTCCCGCACGTGTATTTTCCAACTCTGTCACTATACCATTTTGTATAATTATTTCTTTATGTCTGTGGGTGGGCATGTATATATGTATGCTGATAGTCACAGGCAAGAAGGAAACACCAATCCCAAGTGCTTTCGTATATTCACATCTTCACGCGAGGACAATATGAGTGGGAGGTCGACTTTGAGACTGAGGTTGAGATCAAGACTGAGATTAAGGTTGAGGTAGGTCGAGGTTGAGATTAAAGCTGAGTTGAGATTGAGGTCGAGGTTGAGACTGAGGTCGAGGTTGAGGGAGTAGATTCGAAGGTGTGACAGGAAAGTGGGGATTAAAGACAACTAATATCAATAAGGTAAATATAATAACATTCATCAACGCAGCCATGTAGAGCAGCATCAGGACCGTCTTCTCCCTAGCACCTATTCCTTGGCGATTCACTTTTGGATATTGCTGGTTGTATCGGTTTGTGCGTTATTTATGCTGAGTATGGTGGCAATGGAAGGATTAAAATGACACAGAAGAGGACAGCAAAGTATAATAAGTCAGATAAATTGCTTAGGAAGAGGGGTTAGGGACGAGAATACTAGAGTCGTATTCTCATAGGGCAAGGAAGCTCCCCAACACCTTTTCCTAAGCGAATTGTTTTGCATATTACACATTACTGTCCTATTTTGTGTTATATAAATCCTTCCAATATCGCCATACTCTGTGTAGATAACGTACAAAAGGATGTTAACCAGCCGTATCCAAAAATAAATCGGTAAGAAAAGGGTATTAGGGACCCTCCTTTCGTATTCTAAATGGCATCAGAGGCTTCGTGGCACCTCTCCTTAAGCGATTGATTTTACACAGTGCATCTTAACATTGTCGACTTAGTTATCACCAGTAACAGGCAAAAGGTTACTCAGGTGTCATGGGCAGGTAAAATAAATCGCTAACGAAAAGGTGCCACGAGTCTCCTGTGCAGGTTAGAACAGTGCCCACTCTCACAGTACAGCAGAAGAGAATAAGATACATTATGCAAAACAAATCGCTAAGGATAATGTGCTACGAAGTTTCCTGTGCAAGTTAAAATAGTGCTCACCATCACCGAAGAGAATAAGGTGTAATACGCAAAATAAATCGCTGAGGAAAAGGTGCTGGGAAGCCTCTTATGCAGAAGAAACCAAGTACTTTACGAATCACACTATGCTTCCCAGTAGACAGCACACGATAGTAGATATAATATACAGAATAAGTCGCTAATTAAAAGGTGTGACGACGCCTCCTGTGTCATCCCGTTAGATCACAAGATTCTGGTGTCCGCTGGTGGTGTGGAATCGTCAAGCAAAATAAATCGGTGAGGGGATGGCGCTCGGGTAGCCTCCTATGTCTCCCCGTTATGCGCTGGTGTGGGATCGTCTGTGAGGTGGGTGATGCCGTTGCTCTGGCGATTTATTTCCATTCTTATCAGCTCTGCCAACCTCTCCATGCCCTTGGAGAGATATGGGGATTAGACGGATGCAGGATAGATGAAACGTGAGATAGATAAGAGATAGATGAGAGATAAGGGAGTTAGATAGATGCAGGAGAATAGATAAAATGCGAGATATGAGACAGATCGTTAGGTATACGTAAAATTAAAATAATGATAGATGGATAGATAAATGAGATAGATAGAGATAAGACATTGATAGGATACAGATAAGAGATGATACTTAGATACACATAAACAGAAACTGATAAGGAGAGATAGATAGACAGATAGATAGAGGTAGATATACTGATAGATGAGATAGATATAGGTAGATAAAAGGGATATGGGTATACAGTAGGAGGGGTTCATTATTTATTCCAAGTCTAAACGTTCCTCTAGAATGGTGTGGAGTCGCCTGGTGGAGGGGGTGGAGAATGATGTGGAGATACCTGGTGGATGAGGGGGGTGGAGAATGATGTGGAGTTACCTGGTGGATGAGGGAGGTGGAGACGGTGGAGAATGATGCTCGTAGGTACTGACAGGGACGGGTTGGGTCAGTCATAAACGCGTGACCTGACACCAACACCACCTTGGCCAGAACACCGCGACGCAACACCATATCCCACGTGTCATTTACCCCCAACACCTGTGCAGAGAGAGAGAGAGAGAGACAGAGAGAGAGAGAGAGGGAGGGAGGGGAAATGGGGGAATTAGAGATATGAATGAATGAAGAATGGGAAGGGGTGAGAGTGGAAATGTGTGTGTGTGTGTGTGTGTGTGTGTGTGTGTGTGTGTGAGAGAGAGAGAGAGAAAGAGAGAAAGAGAGAGAAGGGGGAAGGAGAAAAGAGACATCAGTGAAAGAATGAAGGCAGGGGAAAAAAATAATAATAATAATATCGTCATAGCCTACATCAATAGCATGGATATTGAGGTAGTAAACACAGAGTAAATCGCTGATGAGGAAGTGTTACGACATTTTACCTTTAGCCAGAGGAACAGACCAGCACCAGGCACCTCCCACTCGCACAGACCTGTTGATCCAGAGTCTCCTTGGTTACTAGTGTCGATTTATTTTCATCCGACAGAGATAGATAGATAGATTGATGGATAGGCAGATAGATAGATGGATGGATAGGTAGATAGATAGATAGATAGACAGATAGACCCTTGTGGTACGTAACAGTGGCTTTCAATATTGCATTTCTCTTGGCTTGGTACTCTTGGCGAATGTATGACACGTGTTTCTGTTTATCTGTCTATCTATCTATCTATTATGGGTGGATATAAACTGAATCTTGAGGTATTTGTCAGCGGCTTTCAACATGGATCCCTCTTGGCTTAGTACTCTTAATCTGTGTGTCTGTCAGTATGTTTTATGTATTTATCTATCTATCTATCTATCTGTCTATCACGGCTGGATTTACACCGACCCTTGAGGTACTTGTCAGCGGCGTTCAACATGGCGTCCCTCTTGGCTTTGTAGTCTTGGCGAATGCAGGAGAGGTGATGCTCCAGGCCTTCCCTCCCCCACACCTGCAGCAGCTCACTCATCAACACCTGTCGTGAAGGAGAGCAGGGCTTAGAGGGGCACTGAACACCTCTTCCATAGCGATTTATTTTGCCTGTTACCCCCTTTCTTACTTGGCCTTATCTACTACCATCTAGTGACCTGACATGACCTGTGATATGGATGAGATATGATGGCGCTTTCCTGGCGTGCTTATTGATGACCTAACTTAATCTAACCTGACCTGACCTAGCTTAATCTGACCTGACCTAACCTAGCCTGACCCGACCTAACCCAGCTTAATCTGACCTGACCTGACCTGCGATAGGGTGTTGACACAGACGATGGCCACTCCCTGATGTGCCTGTAGTTTGCTGATGAGTTGCCTTGGCGCCGTGACCCAGCCCAGACGCAGCCCGGGCGACACCACCTTGGAGAAAGAGTCAAGCCGCAGCACACGATTGTCTGCGTCCAGGTGTAGGTAGCTGGGTGGGGGAGCCTGTGGTGTGGTGGTGAGAGTTGATAGATAGGTGGATAGATAGAGAGAGGTAGATTATTCGTACTTACATGAACACACACACACACACACACACTCTCTCTCTCTCTCTTTCTCTCAAATGAGCCTAGGACTTAGCCACTACTACTACGACCTTGATACTGTAGGAGGAAGTATGGGTCGTCCTCTAGTGTTGTCAGAAGTCGGTATACTTAAAATGAGGTGTGATCTACAAAATAAATCGCTGAGGAGGAGGTGCAACTTTTCTGAATGACTCTGACCTCGCCTTGGTAGTGGAGGAAGTAGTAGGGGTCGTCCTCAAGGATCAGCAGGTCGTGTTGGCAGCAGAGGTCGTAGATGCGGTGGCGTCTGGCTTCGGGGGTGACTGCGCCTGATGGATTGGCACCTGTTGGCACCATGTAGAGGAACTGCAGGGTGAGGTGAGGGTAGGTTGGATTAGGTGAGGATTGGTCGGATTAGATGAGGTTTGGTTGGATTAGGTGAGGTTTGGTTGGATTAGGTGAGGTCAGATTAAGTTAGATTACCTGTTCTTATTGGCACAATGTACAGAAGCATTTTTTTTATGCAAAGAAGAAACCAAAGGCCAGGAGTCCGCAAGATCGCTCCCTCCAGGACAAAAATAAAAACAAGATAACAGATGATGGGTTAGGTCAGATGAGGTCAAAGGGCAAGTCAGAATAAGTTAGATTATAAGAATACCAGTAACCAAGGAGACTGTACACGGCCCAGTCTTATAGATGTGGAACGTAGGTGGCTGGTAATGTTCAAGGCTACTGGATATATGTACGAGTGGATGCGATGATTTATGAGGGTTAGAGGGCTTGGTGATTTGGTGTGTTAAACCATTTATGACTTTTTACAGCCACGGGGTTTGGGAGGGTGGGGTGGGATGGGATGGGGTTAGGGACTTAAGGAGGGTGGGGTCAGGGTTAGGAAAAGTGGGGTGAGGTGGGCGTGGGTGGGGTTAGGGAGGATGGGGTGGGGTGGGGTGGGCTTGGATGGGGTTAGGGACTCAGGGAGGGTGGGGTGGGGTTAGGAAGAGTGGGGCGAGGTGGGCGTGGGTGGGGTTAGGGAGGATGAGATGGGGTGGGGTAGGGTAGAGTAGGGAGTGTGAGGTAGGGTGGAGTTAGAGAAGGTTAGGGTAGGGTTGGTTAGGGCAGAGTACAGTAGAGTAGGGCAGGGCAGGGTAGGGTAAAGTTCTGTAGAGTAGGGTAGGGTAGAATAGGTTAGGTATGAACTAGAGGTGAGCCAGACTAGAGGTTAAAGCAAGCATGATGTGTTTTATAGCAATCGCACATTTGGGAAATGTAGTGATTTATGGTGTAATTATGGGTGTATATGCAACAGTGTGTGTGTGTGTGTGTGTGTGAAGCAAGGAATAATCTTCTTTTACTTCTTATTTCCTCTGCTGGCTAATATTGCTAAGGTGAGAGAGGCTTGGTGTATTTCTCTGCCTATATATGGATCTCTTGATATAATGCGTCGGGGGTGGAGGTGAAGTGACGGACATGCCCTAAGTGTGACGCAGCCGCCGTGGAGTAGGCCAGATATAGAGGGAAATCCATGAGAGTGAGATACCTTGGGCTTGTCTTGAGGAGGGCAGGCGTCTAGGGCAGCTGAGAGGGAGTCTGGTATCATCCCCTCCCCATCGCTGTCCACACTCACGAAACGAGGACAATGTGGTATCACCTGGGGGGAGGAACTTAGATTAGGTCGAGTTAGGTTAGATTGGTTTAGGGTAGATTAGGAGGGATTACGTTGGCTTGGCTTGGGTTAGGATAGTGTGGTTTAGGGTTAGGTAAATTAGGATAACTTTGGTTGGGTTGGGTTATGCTTGGTTAGATTTGTTTAGCATAAGGTGGAATAAGGGAACATTGGTAGACTGGGGTGGGTTAGGTTAGTATGATTTGGCTAGTTTAGGTTAGGAGACGGTAGAATAGGAGTGCATCAATGAGGTTAAGTTAGGTTTAGTTAGGTTCTGTCGAGATTACGTTGGTTTAAGGATAAGACAGAATGAGAGAGCATAGATTACGTTAGACTGAGTTAGGTTTGGTTAGTTAGGATAGTTTAGAATTAGACAGAATAGTATAACAAGAAGATAATGATAGTTAATGTCCAGGATAAACCGCCAGTCATGAGGTTTTACGAAATCACCACAGCTGCTTAGATTACAACTTACAAGTGATATATGAGGGTAAATGTGTGGGTGGTGAGCAAAGCATCTGAACTCTTCCTCGTTGCATGTGGCCACCTGTGAAATTGGTGATTGTACTCCTCGTGTGTGTGTGTGTGTTTGTGCGTGTTTCTGAGAGAGAGAGAGAGAGAGAGAGAGAGAGAGAGAGAGAATCATGTGTGTGTGTGTGTGTGTGTGTATATATATAGATAGATAGATAGATAGATAGACAGACAGATATATAGATAGATAGATTGAGAGATAGTTACTGATAGATTTTTACAGTGATTGGGTCGTTCTGTTTTTTCTCATCACATGTGTAGCTTAAATATGCAAAAATGTGTTTTCCATTAATGATTATTTGTGGACAGGCCTGTGATTATATTGTAAATGCTTGCTGGATGTAGGTTAATTATGGTTATATATATGTTGCTGCAGTGTATCCAGTCACGCACACACACACACACACACACACACACACACACACACACACACACACACACACACACACAATGACAGGGTTCCTCGACTGGAACGTTTTGTTTAGAAATATCATTGTAGAACCATATCAGAGTTCAGCTTCACCTCATCAGCAGCAGCAGAACCAAACCAAACACAAACACAAAACACACAACGACATACAACACGGGTTCATTGACCATACGTACGACATCAAGGAAGCCAGCGTAAGAAGGCTCCTCCACCAGAACCACTTGTCCTTTGGTGAGCATCATCTCCACGGCCATACTGAGAGCATGCTGACTCCCTGTCGTGACCAGAACCTCTCTCTCCTGCCAGCGTGGGGGCGAGTGAACCATCTGGGTCAGGGTTCTAAGCTGGTTCAATAAGGGGCCATACCTGTGGGGGATAAGAGAGGGGGGAATTGGCACTCTTAGGTTCACATGACACTCTCACCTCCCCATGATCTCTAGACACCTTAAATGACTGGCTTGATCATCAGTTCCTAACATAACGCACGCAAACCAAACCTAACCTTATCAGATCCAACTTTCTATCCTAACCTAATTTGACGAGACCCAACCTAACCTAATCCAGCCAAATCTAATCTAACCTTGCCTAACTAAACCTAAACCTATCTGCTGTAACCTGGCCGAACAAAACCGTACTTAACGTTACTCAGCCTAACCTAACCTAACCTAACCTAACCCAGTCCAACCTAACTTAACCTCGTCCCCCTAACTTACTCCACTACCTACCCCTGCTCAGGCCCGTACTGCAAACTGAGTGTCATCTTGTCCGGTGTTAAGGTGATGCTGGTGCCGTCTTGGAGCTGGAATGTCCCTTTTACGATGGGCAGTGATGAGTTACTGGGAGAGCCGAAGGACAGGTCAATCACATCGCCTGATAACCCACCCTTGCATGTTTTATCCACGGGATCTGTGAGTGGGAGTAGATTAAGTTGGGTTGTGTGTGTGAGGTAAACGTGGATAGATAGATAGACAGAGAGAGAGGGGGTGGCGATTACAGTAGGTCAGAATATTAGATATTAGAGACGAAGTTAACTGATTTTTAAACCATCAAGCCGTTGTGAAATCTATGAGAGAGAGAGAGGGAGAGAGGCCAGAGGATACTGCTATATAGAATTAATTGCTGAGGAAATGATGTAGAATAAATCGCAGAGGAAATGGTGTTACGGAAAGTGCCACGTACATTTATCTAACAGCATGTATGACACCCTGTTCTTAGCCACGTCGTTGTAAAATCGCTTGTAGTCCATCGTCTCGGGAGCGAATGGGTCTTTGGTACACCCACCTCGACGGTTGGACCAACACTGACGGCAAGGCGAGGAGAACGCTGTGCTTACTGTCTTTCTCACAGTCACTCCACTTAACCTAGATTAGAGGTTAGAGATTAGGGGTTAGAGATTTTAATGGTTAGGGGTTAGAGGTTAGAGATTAAGGGTTAGGGGTTAAAGGTTAGGGATTAGGGTGTCACGGGGTTTTTAAAATAAATGCAAATATTATTTAAATGATAATGTTCATTAATACTAAACAGCAGGAACAAGAATTGTCTTGCTAAATCAAGCAATGATTACTTCACGCTGGCTTGCTTCGCACGATTCTCTAAGAACGAGAATTTATAAACTTTCTCAACAGTACACAGCAGAGACTAATTACTCAATTGCTGTTTATTAGTACTGTTAGCCTCTGGAGAAAGTTACTTCACCCCTGACAATAAATAACTAATACTATTAATAACATCAGGTTCTTGCTGGTGCTTAACTCCTAGAAGGCACAACGGATTTTAAGCTTAATACAACAAGACTGGCCTAAGTACCAGTTATGAATGGCAAAACGTTCATGCAACCTAGGAGCTATAAGGGAAATCAGCTTAATTATGGAGAAATGAAACACGAGTTTACATTACATTAAGCTCAAGAAAAAGAAGTTAAATTTATTGATTACAAAGGAATAAATTTAACGTTACACTTCAAATGAATTCAAATAAAGAGGTCGTACTCACTCACTCACTCAAAAGTTAAATTCTTACGCCTAGGAAAAGCACCTTAACTAAACTCTTAAGTCTAGGAAAACGAAAAGAAAATACTGGTCAATGAATGTGGTGTATCACCAAGAAGGGTGGGAGCCTGGAGAACTGTAGTCTAGTGGAGTCTGGGTGCTAGCTGACCTCTCACTGCTGGAGCAAAGTACCTCACTCCGTCACGACAGACACTTGACTGCCCAACTCGAGGGAAAGAAAGAAGAGCTATCACCGCATTTTTTTACGGCTAGAGAGAGAGAAACGCACCCAAAACAAATCGCTCAGCGGAAACGCTAATGTCTCACACAAAGACGATCACTTATGACAATGGAAAATTGATTTGAAAAGACTCCCGACCGATGAGCGGTTAACTGAACGATAAACTGGGATTCCACTTGAGTTCGTGGTTTCCCACAAAAGCCAATGTCACTAGCCGACTCGTGACATAGGGGTTAGAGATAATAGGTTAGGGGTTAGGGATTAAAGGTTAGGGGTTAGAGATTAATGGTTAGGGGTTAGAGGTTAGAGATTAAGGGTTAGGGGTTAGAGATTATAGGTTAGGGGTTAGAGATTAGAGGTTAGGGGTTAGGGATTAAAGGTTAGGGGTTAGAGATTAGGGGTTAGGGATTAAAGGTTAGAGGTTAGAGATTAGGAGTTGGAGGTTAGGTGTTAGAGGTTAGGGGTTGATATTGAAACTGCAGACATTGACAGACAGAGGTACTTGATAGACAGACAGACAGATAGATAGAAAGATTGATGGATAGACAGACATAATTAGACAGGGATAGATAAAGATCATAAATACGCAGACACGTAGACGAGTAAATAAAAAAGATAGATAAATAGCTGGACAATCAGATAAAACAGAAGATAAATGAGGACAATAACCCAGTACCGTCTCAATAACTTCATTCTCTCTCTCTCTCTCTCTCTCTCTCTCTCTCTCTCTCTCTCTCTTTCCTACCTACATTCTTTCGTCATCACCTTCACATCTCTCTCTTCCTGCCTATCCTTCTCTTTATCATCGTCCCCCCCTTCTCTCTCTCTCTCTCTCTCTCTCTCTCACGTAGGAGGTAGTAACTGCTAAACCCCGTGACGTCACAACATGGCCGCCGCTTAACTACCCGTGTGTAATTACTTCCGGCCGTATGAACTAAGCAGACGGCCGGAACTATTCTCATGGCCGGAACTATTCTGACGGCCGGAACTACTCTCACGGCCGGACTGGGGGGGCGCGGTAGCACAGTGGTAGCGCGTCGGACTCGTAATCGGGGGATTGCGAGTTCGAGCCTCGCCCGGGCTGCCGTGCCGGGAGTGGTAGCTCGCTCCTGTAACCCTAGAGGGGCTATATAGTCCAATACAGGGCTTAGCTCGGGGGAACTCCATTTCTCCCATTTTCTTACGACCGGAACTATTCTCACGGCCGGAACAAACCTCACGGCCGAAACTGTAAAAAAGAAAAGGAAGGAGGAAAGACGTGGCCTGTGAATCTGTAATTACTGTGTGTGTGTGTGTGTGTGTGTGTGTGTGTGTGTGTGTGTGTGTGTGTGTGTGTTTGCGTGTGTGTGTGTGTGTGTGTGTGTGTGTGTGTGTGACATGCAGCACACCTTGAAGCCCGTCACACAGGATTTCTTGGATAAATCTTGAAGACCTTCATATACAGCCCCTTCACCTTAACTTGGTCCAGGTTATTGCCCTCATTAATCCTATTTCACTCCTACTACTAGTACTACTACTACTATTACTACTACTACTACTACTACCACTACTATTACTACTGCTAAAACCACCACCATCATTGCTACAGTTAAAACCACCACCACTACTGCTTCTACTAAAACCACGTCCAGTGCTACTATCACCACCATCACCACACCACTACCAACACCATTACCACTGCTTCTAAAACCACCACCACCACCACCACCACCGCCGCCACTGTTTCAACTCTGCCAACCATTGTCCTCCTTTCGATGCCTCTGCAGTGAAAGCAAGATGCCTGGCTGGACAAATGAGTCAGATACAGACGAGAAACGCATCCTATTAAAGGCTAATGGAACCTGATAATTGCCCAAATTACACTTAATTGGCAGGCGATTTGCAAG
Organism: Coenobita brevimanus; assembly: GCF_032717465.1. Classification (NCBI taxonomy): domain Eukaryota; kingdom Metazoa; phylum Arthropoda; class Malacostraca; order Decapoda; family Coenobitidae; genus Coenobita; species Coenobita brevimanus. Next base: position 809,011 of record NC_136999.1, on the reverse strand, counting down.
ATGATCTCCTTCACACACACACTTGTCCTTGACTTATTTTCGCCATCTTAGAATGTGATAAGATGGGATCCGGAAAAAACTGATGCTGATGTGGAGGAGGAAGAGCAGGATACTTCTCTCCAGTCTCAGGCCCCCCCAAGCCATTTTCTTTCCTACCTCACCCCTGTAGAAACTGGTGGGTTCCCAATACCCATGCTCCCCCTCCCTCTCTCTCTCTCTCTCTCTCTCTCTCTCTCTCTCTCTCTCTCTCTCTCTCTCTCTCTCTTTCTTCTCTTTCTCTGAGCTAAAAATTAGTTGGTATCAGTCTGACCAATGTAGTAGAGTTTTCCCTGGCATTAGTGGGTTTGTGGCGGTATTAACACACTCAGGCTCCTGTGACCCATTTACAAAAGGTAAATGATCTCAGCTGAGAATAAATTATGAAATATAAAAAGAAATACAAATCTTCTTGCCTAAATTTGAGACATTACAAACAAATAGCGAACACTTTAATTTTTTTTTAACCTCAATTATCTGTAACCTCCTTTTCTCTCTCTCTCTCTCTCTAGTTCTTTCTCTCTGTCTGTCTGTCTGTCTGTCTGTCTGTCTGTCTGTCTCTCTCTCTCTCTCTCTCTCTCTCTCTCTCTCTCTCTCTCTCTCTCTCTGAGCTATAGTAGAGTTTTCCCTGGCATACACACTCAGGCTCCTATGACCCATTTACAAAAAGTAAATGACCTCAGGTGAGACTTCTGAGAATCCGTGAATGAACTATTTTTGTAGGTTTTTGAATGTCGCTGGAAAACCAAGAGTGCTGAGACCTGGATGGCACTGGGTTACGTCAGGTCGCCAGCTGGGGGACTCAGATGGTCAAGCATGACGGCCGCAGCTTTGACATTGAGCGAATACCAGCAATTTCCTTCTTCGTAATAATAATAATAGTAGTAATAATAATGATATTGACAAGAACATCATAACTCATCACTGGTGTGGTGAGTTCTAATAATAATAATGTAGTGTTTATATCTGTCCTCTCACAACACCCCACCTACATTAAGGGTTATTTCTTTCCTGAATGAACAACATCTTACCTTAATCTCGACGTGAACTCCCTCTTGTGAGTACAACAGCAGTGTTAGCAAACTGACGAAACTGATTGACTTACTACTGCTACTACTATTATTACTACTACTACTACTACTGCTAGAACAACAACAACAACAACTACTACTACTACTACTACTACTACCACCACCATTACTACTACTACTTCCAATACTACTACTACTACTACCAATAGTTACCTGCACAATTACGTGCATCTTATGTGTATCTTTGAAAGTGTCTGTCTTTGTGTTTGTCAGTCTGTCTGTCTATTGCCAGACGCCAAAATACCGTAAGGGAGGGCCACAAACAAATCTCCTCCACGTCGTCGCCACCACTATATTTGGCTGCCCTCTCTCCAGCTCAGCTCACACCCCACTTTCACATGTATCTCTCTACTCCATCCTCTACTTCATTCTTGGTCTCCCTCACCTCCTTCTCTCCCCATCCATCTGACTCATATACACTCCTCTAGTCAGTTTCCACATCCACCTCACCAACAGACGCTCTCCTAGTCAGTCTCTCAAACACTCATCTAGGACTGGCAGTTTATCCGAGAGTAGCGTCGTTTTCTCTACCGCACACGCCACAGAAAACCTGTTTTGGTTTACGATACTCTTGTCACTTTAACTTGGCCTAAAATTGCCTTCTATCCATCTTGAAGGCCGGGTTGTGACGATAGAACAACGCTGGCATATGGTGCTAGTCACGAAGAAGTGCTACGGCGAAAACTTATTGAGCTTGTGATAGGCGAATGAAGAGGGTCGAGATGCCACAAGCTGAGTAATATCGCCAGGTGACATAAAGAGTAAATGAAATAAATACCTGAAATAAATGGACACCTGACGTCACCTGGGTCAATAGGGGTTAATGAAGGCTGTATTAGAAACCCCTCCAGTGCCAGACGTTCAACTCAAGGTGAAGAAAAGCGTCTGGAGATAACAAAAGGTACTGGAGTGTTGTCTGAACCTTGCCTCACTCCAGCCTTACCTGGGAAAAGGTGGTGGCGGTGGTGGTGATGAATGATGATGGTGGTGGTGGTGGTGGTGGTTGTGATGAATGATGGGTGATGGTGGTGGTGGTAGTGTGGAATGATGATGGTGGTGGTGGTTGTGATGAATGATGATGATGGTGGTGGTGGTGGTGGTGGTAGTGTGGAATGATGATGGTGGTGGTGGTGCTGCTGATGATGATGATTACAATTATGTAGTGCTGGAGAGGGACGCCTGCACGTGGTGGCACCGATGTGACTGGACGGAGGATCTGTCCGGTTATACAAACGTCCTTCCCTGTTCTCCCAGAGAAGATGAGTGGCCTACTGAAGCAGGGTAACTTCAGCCCGCAGTCTACTGGGTTTATACTCGTATTTCATGATGGTTGTCCTAGTCTACGATCCCTAACCCCTCGCAACACAGCTGATGGGCAAATGTACTCAGACTGGAGTGTTAATTTGAATAGTAATCAAGGAGACGTATTCCTGTGTGGCCAGGCATCGTAAGACTGGAGTGTTACTTTGAATAATAACCAAGGAGATTCATTCCGTATGGCCAAGCATAGTCAGACCGCAGTATTAATTTGAATAATAACCAAGGAGACTCAATCGTGTCATATAAAACATCGAATTTTACGTAGTCATCATAGTATTCAAGCCGTGAGAGTTGTCCAGTTCTGTCAAATGAAAACGCATCGACTATCCCGTAAATATGAGCGATAGACATTTGTAATTGCGATAACACAGTGGAGGAAAGTGAGAGAGAGAAGACGGTAAATATATCGTCCTTGCTTGTGCACGTACCCTAGGAGTAATATTCACCCCTCATGGTCGGCACAACTCTAGTGTCTATTTCAGCAAACACACGATATTATTTAGCTTACTGGTACCAGAGTTAATCCCGTCTAAGAAAACACCGTGTGCTCACCAGGGCTCGAACCTGGGACCTTCTGTGTGTTAGACAGATGTGATAACCACTACACCATGAGCACCTGGTGGTAGAGTTGACTCAGGTGTACTCTCTTCATTTTAGCTTGGCGTAGTTAAGGTAGACTCAGCTTTGTTATGTGGCGCCGTAACTCTGACCTCTTTTATCATTCGTCTACAGGAAAAAGCTGTAGAAGGACGTCAGTATAGGCCAAGTTGAAGTAAAGAGAGCATGCCCGAGTCTAACCTAACAGCGCTGTGTTAAAGTGCAGAAACTATACCTGAGTCTACCTCTGTGATCCAGGTGCTCAAGGTGTAGTGGTTATCACATTTGTCTAACACACAGAAGGTCGCAGGTTCGAGCCCTGGTGAGCACAGGATGTTTTATTAAGCGGTATTAACACTCGAGCGACCATGAGCTTGAGTAATGTCGGGAGGTGGAATAGATACTCGATCTGTGCCGACAATGACTTGAATTTTACCCTTAGGGCTAGTTTACTGGCCACCCCTTCCTCATCCTGCGAGGGGGTAGCGTCAGAAAA
>NC_136999.1:797971-800471 GCF_032717465.1 Coenobita brevimanus | reverse complement strand
CACACACACACACACACACACACACACACACACACACACACAAACAGTTCCCTTTTTCATTTTTCCTTTAGAGGGAAATGGGTTTTAAACTCACGAATGATGAGAGAGAGAGAGAGAGAGAGAGAGAGAGAGAGACGCTGCTGAATCATGCATAGAACGTGGTGAGTGAGATTGAGAGTAATTGTGAGTGAGTGAGAGAGACGGTGTGAGAAAGTGTGTTGAGTGACGAGGCCAGTGAGTGTTGATGTGAGTAAGGGTGTGCGAGTCAGTGTGTGAAAGTGAGATAATGTTTGTGAGAAAGTGAACCAGTGAGTGATTAGCAGGTCGTTAATCATACGTGAAAAAAAGTGAGAGAAAGAAGAGGGAGAGGAGGAGGAGGAAGAAGAGGAAGAAGAACATGGAGGAGGAGGAGGAGGAAGAGGAAGAAGAACATGGAGGAGGAGGAGGAGGAAGAGGAAGAAGAACATGGAGGAGGAGGTGAATTTATTATTATTATTATTATTGTTATTATTTGTAGTAGTAGCAGTAGTAGTGATGGTAGTAGACAGCTTAGTAATAGTAGTAGTGGTAGTAGTGGTGGTCGTAGTGGTGGTAGTAGTAGTAGTAATGTCTATATCCTGACTACCTCCAGACGGTTTTATTCATCTGAGAAAATTACATCTCTTAGTGAAAGGTTTGTTGATGAGGAGGTGCCCAAGCTCTCTCTCTCTCTCTCTCCTTCATCTTTTTTCTTCTCTCCTCTTCTGTCTTCATCTCTCCTTCCCCCCCCCCCGTGTGGCTTACTGAAGGGGAACAAGCCAGCATGTAAACTAGAAAGGATCAGCTCTCTCTCTCTCTCTCTCTCTCTCTCTCTCTCTCTCTCTCTCTCTCTCTCTCTCTCTCTCTCTCTCTCTATCTATCTTATTATTTGTCTGTCTATCTATCTGTCTTTTTATCTATCTATCTACATCAGTCACTCAGCCAATCAGTCACCCAGTCAATCTATCTATCTCTAACTCTCTTTATATACATCTATCTATATATACTATCCATCTATCTATCTGCCTGTCAATCTGTCTATCAATCTATCTCTCAATCTGTACACACGCTATGTACGTACGTGAGTGTGTATGTACGTTATATCCGTGTAAACAATTGTCTTTCAAATACTTTAACTACTAATGATGTGTTTTTAGCTCACGGCCTCGTTATGATGTATTGCTTGCCCGCCTCCTGGAGAGAGAGAGAGAGAGAGAGAGGGAGGGAGAGAGAGAGAGATGGGGGGACGAAGGAAGCGAGAGAAAGATAGATTGGCGAGAGAAGTGACGAGACAGTTGATGAGAGAGAGAGAGAGAGAGAGAGAGAGAGAGAGAGAGAGAGAGAGAGGGTAAAAGGCAAAAGAGACCACTGAAAAAGGAAGAGAAAATATAGAGAAGGTAGAGAGGGGGGAGGGAGAGAACTTAGGAGGGGGAAGAAGAGGGGAGGAGAGAACGGAGAGAGAAAGAGGGAGGAGGAGGGAGAATAAAAGAGAGAGAGAGAGAGAGAGTAAAAGGGAGGTTGGAGAATGGGATATTAAGTGGGGAGGGAGGGAGAGGGAGGAGGAGGAAGAAAAGGTGAGTAGGGAGGGGAAGGGGAAGGGGAGAGGAGAGGAAGGAAGGAGAAAAGGAGAGGGAAGAATGAGTAAAAAGCGTGTAGAGAAAGGAGTGGGGGAGGGGAGGGAGGGAGGAAGGGGAGGGGAGGTAGGTAGGTAACTTCCTCCACTTGTCATCTCGTAAGGAGTCAACTTCGGGAAAAAGTTGAGGGGGGAGGAGGGAGAGAGGGAGGGAAAAAAGAGGATGAAAGAGAGAGAGAGAGAGAGAGAGAGAGAGAGAGAGAGAGGGCGTAAATCATGATAAAATTTTGATCTGATCCTTACAAAGTAGTGGTGGTGGTAGTTGTGGTAGGTGTGGTGGTAGACACGGTTAAATATTGATAAGGTGAGTTGAGTGTTGGTTGAGAGAGAGAGAGAGTCACAACACACAGCTTCTAAGTAACCAGTCATGCTCTTTAGAAATATAAACAGCATAAATAGGTATATGTTAGTGTGATGGTAGTTATGGTGATGGTGGTAGTGGTAGTAATAGGCTAGTAGCTGCGGTAGATGTAGTAATAGAAGTAGTAGCAGCTTTAGTAGTAGTAGCAGTGGTGGTGGTGGTGGTGGTGGTGGTAGGTATGAGGTGGAAAGGGGTAATGAGCAGAGCGAGACAGAGGTGGATAAATGAGAGGGATCAGTGGAGAAGATGGAGGGAATGTGGAGAGAGAGAGAGAGAGAGAGAGAGAGAGAGAGAGAGAGAGCCCTTCCCTCTCTCTAAATAAGTGAGGTCAATTACAGCAGAGACTAAACAAAGACTAAGTACCACACACTTGATTAACTTTCTTGCTCTCTCTCTCTCTCTCTCTCTCTCTCTCTCTCTCTCTCTCTCTCTCTCTCTCTCTCTCTCTCTCTCTCTCTCTCTCTCTCTCTCTCTCTCTCCTTATATTC
>NC_136999.1:770471-795471 GCF_032717465.1 Coenobita brevimanus | reverse complement strand
GAGAGAGATGAGTGAGGCATGAGGTAGTATTAAAATGATAAAGAGAAGATGGAGGAGGCGCAGGAAGACAAAGTATAAATCTTCTTAAATAGGAGAGAGAGAGAAGGGGAGAAGGGGAGAGAAATGGAGGGAAGAAAAGAGAGAGAGAAGGAAAGGGATGGGGAGGAATGAGGAAGAGAAGGATGGAGAGAGTGAGGGAAGAAAAGAGGGAGAGAAGGAAAGGGGGGGAGAGGAATGAGGAAGAGAAGGATGCTGAGAGAGAGAGAGAGAGGGAGGGAGAGAGAGAGAGAGGGAGATCCCCGACCGCAGCCTCCCACACTGGCCCTGGAGCCAGCATATAGCACGGACGTCCCTCTCTCACTCGCTCACTTACTCGCTCTCAGGTGTGTGCGTGTGGTGGACTCTCTCTACCACAGTTCTACCACAGTTCTGCCACATATCTACCACTCACAGGAACTTTAGTAACCAAGGAGACTCTAAGTATTGGTGGATTTTCATTCATTTTTTTGAGGTAATATCGAAAAATTTGAGTATTAATTCTGAGTTGAGTTTTTGACATGAATTTTTGTGATTTTTTAGAAGTATATGGAGGCGGGAAAATTTCGAAAAAGGATTATAGATTTCGAAAAAAGGACTTAAGTATTAGTGCCATTTTTTTGGTGGGGGGGGGGAATCTCGAAAATTTCTTATTATTTCGAGTTATTTTTTTGGCATCGAAGAATTCTGATAATTTTTGGACTATAGTGCAAACCTAAAATTTCGGAAAAGGACTTAAATATTCGTGCTTCCTAACACCTCTTCCTTAGCGATTTGTTTTTGGACATGTCTGGTTTCTATTTCTGGTATTCCCTGCGGTTTAAGGAAGTTCCCTAACACCTCTTCCTGGGGTGTTTATTTTGGGTTTTAGTGTTTCTAAGGCTCTAATTGTCGGTGGTTCAGGTAGCTCCCTAGCACCTCATCCTTAGCGATTTATTTTTGGTTTCTAGAGCTGGTATTCTTGGCGGTTAAGGAAGTTCCCTAACACTTCTTTCTTAGCGATTTATTTTTTTTTTACATGGTTGATTTCTAGGGCTGTTGTTTTCGGTGGTTAAGGAAGTTCCCTAACACCTCTTCCTTAGCGATTTATTATTGAACATGACTAGTTTCTAGGGCTGGTATTATCGGCGGTTAAGTAAGTTCCCTAACACTTCGTCCTTAGCGATTTATTTTTGGTTTCTTGGGCTGGTATTCTCGGCGGTTAAGGAAGCTCCCTAACACCTCTTCCGTAGCGATTTGTTTTTGGACCTGGCTGGTAGATATCCTTCCGTACGTTATTTACACAGAGTTTGGCGATGTTGGAAGGATTTATGTAGCACAGAAGAGGACAGTAAGGTGTAAGAAACAAAATAAATGGCTTAGGAAAAGATGTTAGGGAGCTTCCACACCGACGAGAATACGAGCCTTGGACCCGTATTCTTGTCGGTTGAGGAAGCTCCTTAATACCTTTTCCTTGGCGATTTATTTTGGTTATTACACCTTGTCGTCTCCTTCCGTGTTACTTAAATCATTCTAATATCACCATACTCTGCATTCATTCCATGCACCCTAATACCGTCTCCTTAGCGGTTTATTTTGCTTATTACTCCTTGTCGTCCTCTTCCGTGTTACTTAAATCATTCTAATATCACCAAACTCTGCTTTAATACCGTACAAAGCGATATTACCCAGCCGTATCCAATAATGAATCGGTAAGGAAAAGATGTTAGGGAGTTTCCACCGATCACCATACCCTACATAAATTCCGTACCAAATGTATGTATATATTCAACCATTGCCATACTCTGCCAAAATAACGTACAAACTGATATTAACTGGCCGTATCAAAAACTAAATCGCTAAGGAAGAGGCGTTAGGGAGCTTCTTTACCCCACGAGAATACAAACTCAAGCACTTAACCCTTTCCACCCGAGGACATTTTTCTAATTGATCACTTTTTTTTTTTTATGCAGAGAAGAAGGAACCAAAGGCCAGCCTGTCCTAGGCTACAAGAATCCCTGACACTTTTTCCTAAGCGATTTATTTTCCTTATTATACCTTCCTGTCCTCCCCTGTGTTATACCTGTATATAATTCCTTCCAGTATCGCCAGACTCTGCATAAACAACGTATACAAAAGAATATGAATTAGCCTTATCCAAAAATAAATCGCTTTGGAAGAGGTGCTAGGGAGAGAATGAGGTCCCTAATAATAATAATAATAATAATAATAATAATAATAATAATAATAATAACACACCTCTAACACTGAAAAGATGGACGTGCTTCGATATTGTACTTTCCTTTTTTCTGGCTAAATCGCAGCGTGCCATTCATTAAGTACTGGATGTTAAAGGTGTTATCATGCATTAGTTTTCATTTCCAAGTTTCAATTTACAGTAACTTCCAATTCTCTCTCTCTCTCTCTCTCTCTCTCTCTCTCTCTCTCTCTCTCTCTCTCTCTCTCTCTCTCTCTCTCTCTCTCTCTCTTTCCATCGTGAATGCCGAGTCGTAGTATTAAAGTACATGCTAGTCACGAAGAAGTGCAACGGATGAGGACTGTAGAGCCATACATATGAGTGAGATAATTTTCACAAGGACAGTAATGTGTGTGTGTGTGTGTGTGTGTGTGTGTGTGTGTGTGTGTGTGTGTGTGTGAGAGAGAGAGAGAGAGAGTGAGAGTGAGAGTTTTAGGAGTTAATTTTTAACCAATTGTAGTATAGTGTTTTTTTTGTTTTTTTTTTCGAGTACCTAATCTCTCTCAAAAAATATCAGTTGTTGCGTAATTTTTGGAGTTGATTTTGAGTGGGTATGATTGCGAAAAAGAATCAGTAGTGGAATTTTCGATGTTTTTTTTTTTGGGGGGGGGGAGTATTTGAAATTATTCCAAAATTCGGTAGTAGTGGAATTATAGAGATTATTTCGAGGACTTAATATTAATTTTAAAAAGTCAATTATGGCCGACGTTTTGGAGTTTTTTTGGAGTAGACCCGTTGACCACAGGTAAGCATGTGTCTCTGAGGGTCCGTCGATCGCCAGACTCTGCGTAAAATACGTATAAAGCGATAGTAGTCAGCCATAACCAAAACTAGATCGGTACGGGAGAGGTGTTAGGGACGTCGATGTGTTGAAGTCACCCGGAGTCCATTTTATAAAGTGTTTTAAGGTTAATATCACTACAGTCCATCTGTCTGTCTGTCAGTCTGTGTGTCTGTTTATCTATAGCCAGACGCCGTAATCCCGTAGGGGATGGCCAAAAACAAATCGCCTCCATGTCGCCCTGTCCTCAGCCATTTCGCAGCCATTCTCCCGATTTACACCCCCCTCTCATATACCTCTCTTCTCCATCCCTCTGTCTCATCCTCAGTCTCCCCCTCCCACTCCCCCCTCCCCCTCTATCATATACCTCTCTACCCCATCCTTCCATCTCATCCTCGGTCCGTCCCTCCCTCCCCCTCTCTCAAATACCTCTCTACTCCAGCCCTCCTTTTCTTGCTCGGCCTCACTCACCCTTTTCGCCCTACACCTCACTCACATACACTCTCCAAGTTAGTCTCTCACTCCTCATCCTCTCCACTCCATCCCTACATCTCATGCTCGGTCTCCCCCTCCAGCTCACTCACATACACTCTCCTAATTAGTCTCTCACTCTTTATCCTCTTCACTTGGCTTTTAGGATGCAAGGGATGTGTTATAAATGCCGCAGGAAGCACCTTTTTCTTACCGATTTATTTTGCCACATGTGGATCCTTAATCCGACAACGCGTATTTCATGTTAATCTGGCCGTTATTATTATTATTATTATTATTATTATTATTATTATTCAAACAGCCCAGATTTTCATCCTTTCTCAGCGCTTTTCACGTAGCCCAGAAAAAAGACATTATTACGGCCATCCACCCTTTCCACAGCACTTCTTCGTGACTAGCATCGTATCGTAGCATTAAATCTAGCATTATTACTCGGCTGATGTGATGGCAAGAGAGCAATTTTGGACCAAGTTAGAGGGAGTAGAGTTTAGTTTGCGGCTCCTGGCCTTAGGTTCCTTCTTCCTTGCGTAAAAAAAAAAAGTATGAGTGTCGTGGTCTCCCCAAAGCTGAATAAAAGAGTCGTTAAGGAAGCTCCCTAACACCTCTTCCTAAGCGATTTATTTTGCCAGTTCAGACCGTCACTTCTAAATGAAATACTAATGAGGTGAACTTAGCCAGAAATCACGTCCTCGGATGAAAGAGGCTGCTGGAGACTGCCTGGTATTCTCTCCGGTTAAGGAAACTCCCTAACACCTCCTCCTAAGCGATTTATTTTACCACCTCGGAATGTAACTGTGTCAAATACCGCAATTATAGAGTCCATAGAGGCGATATATGCAAAGGTTTAGACTTAGAAATGACCATTATAGCAGACAATATTCCAAAGGTATATAGTAGAGGCGATGGAAACACAGAAACAGTGGTGAAATTGACCCTTATAAGCGCCGCAGAAATTTCAGAGATCATAAGGTCGAAGTAAGCATAGAATTAGGCCTAGAAAGTGACCATTATGATATCTGCTAAGGACGCTCCCTAACACCTATTCCATAGCGATTTATTTTTTGGATATGCCCGGTTAATATCCACTTTTTACGCTATTTATGCCGATTTTGGATATTGAATTGCTTTTCATAAATCTTGGTAGGGTTGTAAGGTGTAATAAGCAAAATAAATCACTTGAGAGAAGATGTTAGGGAACTACCTAACACGACGGGTCATAGAGTCGACGAAAGGATGAAAATAGACGAGAAATTGACCCTTACTACAAAAGCTAAAGAAATTTCGAAGGTAGAGTTGAAATAAGCATAATTTTTATTATTATTATTATTATTATTATTATTATTAAATGCCTAATTCCATAGAGTCGAAATTCATATACATATAGTCTCATATTTTCAACCTTATGGACATACCAAAAATTTATATTGAAGAAAAAGAATGAAGTGAAAGCTAACTTTTTTTCCATCCATCTTTCTTTCTATCATTTTTTTTAACGCATAGCAAAGACAGAAGTTTCAAAAGTTTAAATACCACGAAGTTTGACAAGAACGTCTCAGGAAATATTCAAAGACGAGTTCCACTGATGTCAACGTACCGAGACTGATGCCAAGAACCGTTATTTTGAATATGAAAAAAAGTCGGTTGAAAGTCCGTTATTTTGAATTTTGAAAAGTCGATTAAAAGTTCGTTAATTTGAATGTGAAAAGTAGAGAAAAATGTCGTTAGTTTGATTTTCGAAAAGTTGGTTAAAAGTTCGTTATTTGAACTTGAAAGGTCAGTTAAAAGTTAGTTAGTTATATTTTACGAACTCGATAAAACAAATATTTTAGAAATGTTAGAAGACCGTTTATTTTCAATGTGGAAAGTCGGTTAAAAGTTCGTTATTTATATTTTAAAAAAGTTCGTTATTGGTTAAAAGTCGGATAACAGAAGAGTTCGTTATCTGAAGCACAGGAAGAGAGAACACTTAACGGAAAACACTTAACAGAGAGAACACTTAACAGAGAACACTTAACACTTACTAGAGAGAACACTTAACAGAGAGAACACTTAACAGAGAAAGCACTTAACAGAGAACACTTAACACTTACTAGAGAGAACACTTAACAGAGAGAACACTTAACAGAGAAAGCACTTAACAGAGAACACTTAACACTTACTAGAGAGAACACTTGACAGAGAAAACACTTAACAGAGAACACTTAACAAAGAAAACACTTAACAGAGAGCACTTAACAGAGAGAACACTTAATAGAGAACACTTAACACAGAGAACACTTAACAGAGAACACTTAACAGAGAGAGCACTTAACAGAGAGAACACTTAACGGAGAGAACACTTAATATAGACTAATAATAAACTGAAATACTGAAGAGAATAAAAACGCACACGAAGAGAAAGAAACAAAGAAAAAATTAGAGACAGAGAAGAAGAGGAGGAGAAAGAAGAGAAGAGGAGGAGGAGAAGAAGACAAAGATTAAAGAAAGAAGAAGAGAAGAGAGAAAATTAAAGAGAGAGAGAGAGAAATAGTGCTACAATAAACACTCCTCCTCCTCTTTAGTATCTCCACCAAAACATCGCCACCACCCGTCATCTCCATCGCCATCTCCACCATTCGCTATCTCCACCGTCTATAATATCCATCGCTATCGCCACCAAATCACCGCCACCACCCGTCGTCGCCATCGCCATCTCCAACAGTTCGTTATCTCCATCGCTATCTCCACCGTCTGTAATCTCCGTCGCTGTCTCCACCAGTTCTCTCCAAAAAATCTCCATCGCCATCTCCACCGTCTGTAATATCCGTCGCTGTCTCCACCAGCTCGTTATCTCCAAAAAAATCTCCATCGCTATCTCCACCGTCAGTAATATACGTCGCTATCTCCACCAGCTCGTTATCTCCAAAAAATCTCCATCGCCATCTCCACCGTCTGTAATATCCGTCGCTGTCTCCACCACTTCGTTATCTCCGTCACTATCTCCACCACTCAGCCTAACTCCACCGCGTCAGGCTTTTCCTCCAAGCACCTCTCCATCTCTCCATTTTTCCTTTCTCTTCTTCCCTCCCCTCTTCTTCTCTCCTTTCTTCCTTCTCTCTCCCTCCTCTCTCTTCCTCTCTTTCCTTTTTCCTCCTCTCTCTCTCTCCCGTCTCTCCGAACTATCACCAAACTTGCTATCAACCACACCATCTCTCTCTCTCTCTCTCTCTCTCTCTCTCTCTCTCTCTCTCTCTCTCTCTCTCTCTCGTAGGATTTACAAAGAAACGATTTTTTTTAAAATTGTATTTTTTATTTATATCTTTATTTTCTGAGTTTTTCTTATTTCTGTTTTCTCTCTCTCTCTCTCTCTCTCTCTCTCTCTCTCTCTCTCTCTCTCTCTCCTCCTCCTTCTCCTCTCTCTTTTATTTTATCACATTCCGTTACATATTCTCATTTCCTGCCTTACTTTCACGCATTTCTCACCCTCTTCCTCACTTCCTCACATTTTTCACCCCTCTCTACCTATTACATTTATCTATCTATCTATCATCTGTTTATCTATTATTTATCTATTTCGTATCTATTATTATCTTTTAGTTCTCATCTATCCATTTATTTTTATTTCTTGTTTCTCTTCATTGATCATTTTCTCTCCTGCCTGTCTATCCATTTCTATCTACCTGTGTTGTCTGTCTGTCTATTTATCCATTTGTCTATCTATCGTCTGACTATCTATCTATCTGCCTCTATCTCAGTTTCCCTCTCCAGTTCCCCTCCCCATATCACCAAGTTCACTCCCCATTTCCCCAAGTTCCCTCCCCATATCCCTATTTCCCCTCCCCATTTCCTCATTGCCTCCCCATTTTTCCTCCATATCCCCAATTTCCCTCCCCATTTCCTCAAGTTTCCTCCCCTTTCCCCCTCCCCATATCCCCAATTCCTCTCCCCATTTTTCCTTCATATCCCCAATTTCACTCCCCATATACCCATTTTCTCTTCCCATTTCCCCAATTACCCCCCCTTTTCCCCTCCCCATATCCCCAATTTCCCTCCTCATTTTTCCTCCATATCCCCTGTTTCCCTCCCCATCTCCCCATTTTTTTTTCTCTCCCCGTGGTGGCTGACAAATAGGCAGGGCTGATTACACTCTAGCACAGTCAATTAGGGACGGGCGTTGCGAGCACAAGAAAGGCGCTGCTGAGGATGCGAGACTGACAATAATAAAATTCTTTCTCATTAATTACATTGTGCGAGACGGAAGCAGGGTCGGCCAAAGGGAATTATTACATTATCAAAAATTACCTTGGCCCGCAGTTTTTCCTGATTGATTTTCTTGATTTTTCTTGATTTTTTCTTGATTGTCTTGATTTTTTCTTGATTGTCTTGATTTTTTCTTGATTTTTTCCTGATTGTCTTGATTTTTTCTTGATTTGTCTTGATTTTTTTCTTGATTTTCTTGATTTTTCTTGATTTTTTCTTGATTGTCTTGATTTTTCTTGATTTTCTTGATTTTTTCTTGATTTATTTCGTTTTTTCTTGATTTTCTTGATTTTTTCTTAATTTTTCTTGATTTTTTCCTGATTGTCTTGATTTTTCTTCATTAATTTCATTTTTTTTTGATTTTCTTGATTTTTCTTGTTTTTTTTCGATTTTCGTGATATTTTGTCTTGATTTCCTTGATATTTTCTTGATTTTTTCTTGATTTTTTCTTCGTTTTTTGATATTTCTTGATTTTCTCGATTTTTCCTGTATTTATTCTTAGGTTTCTGTTCATTTTCTTGATTTTTTTGTCTTGATTTTTTTTTAATTGATTTTTTTTTTTTTTGACGTTCGTGATTTTTACTTACTCTTGATTTTTTTTTTCTTGATTTTTTTTATTTTCTTGATTTTCTTGTTTTTTTTCTTTTTTCTTGATTTTCTTGTTTTTTTCTTGCTTTTTTCTTGATTTTCTTGTTTTTTTCTTGCTTTTTTCTTGATTTTCTATATTTTTCCAATTTTTTTTCTTTCTTTTTTGGAGAGAGAGCGTCAAGGAGAGGAAGACTTGTTGAATATTTTTAGTTTATTTTTTTCTGTTATTTCTTCCTTTTTTGAGAGAGAGAGAGAGAGAGAGAGAGAGAGAGAGAGAGAGAGAGTGTGTCAAGGTAATTTCTATCGATCACCTTTGAAGACACAAGGAAAGGAAAGGAAAATATAAGAATATTAATATGTAAGGAAAGTTAGTACTGTTAATAGAGGAGAATATTTTTTTTTCCTCTAAAGGTAATAGATAAACTTTTATAATCGATTATTTAAATTCCTTAGTAATTGAACAGCCATCTCAATATTAACCATGTCAGTGAGAAGCCTTTGTAGATGCGTCACATACCATAACCTAACCTAACCTAACATATCCTCGCCTAACCTAACCTCACCTCACCTCGCCTAACCTAACCTATCCTCACCTAACCTAACCTAACCTATCCTATCTTATCCTATCCTGTCCTATCCTCACCTCACCTAACCTATCCTAACCTCACCTCGCCTAACCTAACGTATCTTCACCTAACCTATCCTATCTTATCCTATCCTGTCCTATCCTCACCTCACCTAACCTATCCTAACCTCACCTCACCTAACTTAACCTAACCTCACCTATCCTCACCTAACCCATCCTATCCTCACCTCACCTCACCTAACCTATACGAACCTCACCTAACTTAACCCATCCTCACCTCACCTCACCTAACTTAACCTACCCTAACCTAACCTAACCTCACCTCACCTAACCTAACCTATCCTCACTTCACCTAACCTATCCTCTCCTAATCTCACCTAACCTCACCTGAGCTCACCTAATCTGTTCGTTAGATAGGTGGATATATTTAGCGTTATACAACCCCATTATAGGGCAAGATATACTTAACATTATACTCACTATATGCTTCAGACTTAGAGCACTTCTTATATAACCACCATTTAGCTCTTAGGATATATGTGCGTTTGATATACCACTGCACGGCTATAACATAAGGATATACTCTGGTTATACTCTGCTTGTACGTAACTGCCGCTAGTTATACTGTTAAGCTATACCCGTAGATATAGTCCTGTCAGTGATATAATAGTGAGAGCATTATATATCACATAGTTATACCTCATCGTGTTATATGCCTGTGGTTATAGTGTTATAGGTGTTATAGAGATGGTGTTATTGTTTAGCTGTTAGAGTTGAGTGGTGATATACGTGTTAAGGTTTCTGGCTTCACATAGCATAGCGTAATATCGCATAATCCAGCGTAGCATATTCTGACATAGCATATTCTGGCATACTCTACGCCCTAATTCATTTTAACATACTGTACCCTAACATATCCTGCCCTAAAATACTCTTAACACAGCATATTCTGGCATATTCTTCGCTACCCTTACATACTTTAACATACTCCACCTTAATATACTCTGACATACCCTACGCCAGCCTAACATACTCTAACATAACCTAACATACTCTAACATAACCTAACATACTCTAACTTAACCTACTTAACCTAACCTGACCTGACCTAGCCTAACCAAACCTCACCTAACCTAGCCTACCCCAAGCTAACCCTGCCTCTCCTCACTTCACCTAACCTACCCTACCCTAACCCAAGCTCACTTAACCATACTCCGTCTAATCTCGCTTCACCTTACTTCACCTAACTTTGTCTGATCTAGAACCTAACCTGGCGACGCGAGGAGACAGATAGATTGGATGGAGAACTGAGGAGAAAAAATTTACATGAAATAAAAAGCAAATTGAAGAATGTGAGAAGCGAAATTAGTAGAAAAGTGGACAAGAAACAGAGTTGAGATCAAGCCGAGACGAACTAAGGAAAGAGGGAGAAAGGAAAAGAGAAATAAGTAATAAGGTCAAGAAAGTGTTAGTGGAGGCAGGGACGAAAGAAGCGAAACTAGGAGACGAGTGATCAGACATATCGTAGACGGACGAAGGTAAAAGAAACAGACGCGGGACCAGATGTAAATATACAGGAAATAGGAAAAAGGGGGAGAAACAAGTAGGATTATCTAAGCAAAAGACAAAGATAGCATAGACCTCAAAGAAAAAGCAAAGAAGTAAATAGTTTAGAAGACAGAAGAGTGATAGGGAGTTAACAGACAGCTGCTACTACTACTACTACAGGTACTACTACTACTACTAATAATAATAACAGATGGAGGCGGAGAGAACGTAAGAAAAGAGAAGAACAGAGAAGAAGAGAAGCCACAGAACATAAGAAGAGAGAAGAAAAGAGGAGTGAGAGAGAATCACTAAAAATAAGTAATTAAGAAGAGGGAGATTAAGAAAAAAAACAATTGGAAAAAGAGGTGGAGAAAAAGACAGTAAGAAAAGAGGACAGAGAAGAGAGCAAGTAAAAAAAGGGAAGAGAGGGAGAGAAGAGGAAGTCACGAGAAGAAGGAGAGAGAAGAAAGACAGAAAAAAGAGAAAGAGAAGAAGAGAAAGACAGAAGAAAAGAGGAGAGAGAGCAGTGGAGAAGTGACCAAAGAGAGAGAGGGAGAGAGAGAGAGAAGTGTAGGCGCAGAAAATAAAAGAAAAGAGAGGAGTAAGAAAAAGATAGAGAAGAGGGAGAGAAAAGAGAACTAAGAAAAAAGAGGAAAAAGAGAGAAGATTATAGTAAAAAGAGGGAGTAGTGTTGGTGAGGATGGCTGTGTTGGTGGAGAGGCTGGTGGTGGTGGTGGTGGTGGTGATGGTGGGGGTGGCGGGAGGGGGGTGGTGGGGCAGGCAGCACGGCCCCGCCACAGTCAACGCACAGGCCATGCAACCACCCCCGCCAGAGCAAGGTAAGACTCCACACCTGTTAATTAAGAGTCTAAGAAATGCACAGGTGTTAATTAAAGACAGTGAACACCTGACAATGTTAATTAAGAATATAAGAATTTAATAAGTTTTAATTTAAGACTCTAAACACCTTGCTTTGTTAATTAAGACTCTAAGAAATGAACAGGTTTTAAATAACACCTGGCCATGTTAATTAAGAACTGATTTATTACCTGAGAAATAAACAGCTTCTTTTTTTATAGGCTAAGGAATAAACATCTTTTCTTATTATAATCTAAAATAAAAAAAAATTAACGTAAGAGCTATACATTATTTTTTTTGTTTAACATAACAACAGAACACTTTTTTTGTTATTGTGGAACGTTGGAATTGATACGTGTGTATGTGTGATATATTCAGTGACTCTTTTAATCACACACACACACACACACACACACACACACACACACACACACACACACACACACACACACACACACACACACACACACACACACACACATTATTATACCTCTATATTTATTGGTCTTTAAGTCACTGTGCATTCCTCTTGCCATACTCTGTTGCTTCTCCCTGTCACACTCCCTTCCCTCCCCCCCCCCTCCATCTT
Organism: Coenobita brevimanus; assembly: GCF_032717465.1. Classification (NCBI taxonomy): domain Eukaryota; kingdom Metazoa; phylum Arthropoda; class Malacostraca; order Decapoda; family Coenobitidae; genus Coenobita; species Coenobita brevimanus. Next base: position 783,518 of record NC_136999.1, on the reverse strand, counting down.
CCCCTCCCCCTTCTCAAGCAATCCCTTTCCCTTCCTCCTCCCACCCCCACCCCCACCCCCATTCCTTTTTGCTCCCCACCACCCTCTTTTCCCCGCCTTCATTTTTCCTCCCCCTCCTACCACCCTCCCCCCTTTTCCTTCTCCCCACCCCCTTCCCCCTTCCCTTCTCCTTCATCTCTCTCTTTTCCCTCCTCTCCTCACCTTACTTTTCCCTCCCCCTCCCTCTCATCTCTCTACCTTCTCCTCCATCTACCCCTCCTCCTTCCCTCTCCCCCCTCCCCTCCTCCCTACCCTTAGATCTCTCGATTTTGATGTTTATGGTCAAAGTTTTATTAAAGGGGAGGGGAGGAAGGGTAGGGGGAGGAGGGGTGATAGGCAAGGGAGGGGAGGGGAGGCGAATGGATAAGATAGGGAGAGTAGAGGGGCTCCTTTCTTTGATATCTCCCTCCCCCTTTTTTTCTTGCTCTCTCTCTCTCTCTCTCTCTCTCTCTCTCTCTCTCTCTCTCTCTCTCTTTTATGTGTGTGCGCATATATATATATATATATATATATATATATATATATATATATATATATATATATATATATATATATACAGAGAGAGAGCCACTTCCATTGTGAGCTGTCCCAAATTTGTGAAGGCAATATTTTCGGCTTTATTCCTTGATTCACAACAGATTAAACTTTTGACTCCCCTAAACGGCAAGCATTTGGCCCTGATACCCTGATCCCTGGCCCTTTATCTCACCTGCTGGCACGGGGGCACCGGGCCAGCCACCACCGGCACACCTGCCGGCACAGGGAGGCTAGCTGTGCTCTCTCTCTCTCTCTCTCTCTCTCTCTCTCTCTCTCTCTCTCACACACACACACACACACACACACACACACACACACACAAACTTTCCAGCAGTTCATCAGGTGGGTCGTCTTTGTGGCCACGGGAGCATGCACTGAACACGCGTTTGTTCTTCGCCTGTTCATTAAGCCACCGTGTTCTTCAGGCTTGTGTTCTAGGCCTGTTTGTTCTCCTTGATTAACCCCTTCTTGCTGGAGAGGGACGAAAGGAGGATGCTAGTCACGAAGAAGTGCAATGGCAAGAATGTAGAGTCGTATTGCCATCTCTCCATCTGTAGTACTGAGCTGTAATATGAGCTAAGAATATGATGCTAGTCACGAAGAAGTGCTATGGGAAGGGATGTAGAGCCAAATTATCTTCTCTGAATGTTGAACACAAAGTTGTAATAAGGAATTCAGAGTATGATGCTAGTCACGAAGAAGTGCTAGGGGGGAATAAGCTGCAAAAGGATGAAAATCTGGGCCATGTTATGGTGAACAGAGGATACCTTGCCTACCCTGTTATTTTGTTATTGTCCTTGTTATTTCACGTCATTTGTTCTCTAGTGTTCTAAGTTCTTCAAATGATCTTCTTTTTGGTGTTATTTCCGTTCTTATTTCCGCTCCTCTGTTCTTCCAAGTTCTTCAGGTTATATTGTTCTCCTTATTTCTCTTCTTATTTTCTCTTCCATGTTCTTCAGTTTTTGTTCTTCTTTCTCTTCTGGTTTTCTCTCCTCTGTTCTTCCATGTTCTTCAGGTTATTTTGTTCTCTTTATTTCTCTTCTATGTTCTTCAGGTCATCTTGTTCTCCTGCTTGTTATTCTAGGCGTTCTTGTGTGTTCTGTGGAATGTTTCTTGCTTAGTCTACACCTTTAAAGCGTCCATTGTTCTCCCTCGGTGCACATGATTACACACACACACACACACACACACACACACACACACACACACACACACACACACACACAAACTAATTTACACACAGACACATACACACACCTTATAAGTACACACACAAACACACACATCAACACACACAAAGTCTATACAAACACACATAACACCCCCACACAGATTCTCTCTCTCTCTCTCTCTCTCTCTCTCTCTCTCTCTCTCTCTCTCTCTCTCACACACACACACACACACACACACACACACTTATGTAAACAGTCATGTGTACGTATTCTCCATGATCAAGTGACTGTTTTGTTATGTATGTAATTAAGCGTGTTCATGAAAGCGAGAGAGAGAGAGAGAGAGAGAGAGAATTAGGAAATTGGTGTAGGCGTGTAGTATGAGTTGTGTGTGTGTGTGTGTGTGTGTGTGTGTGTTTGATTCCTTCATGAAAATGGTTATAATCTCAGGGATTTTGGAATTACAAACACACACACACACACACACACACACACACACACACACACACACACACACACACACTGACACAAGCAGACACTCACAAACTCTCTTTCTCTCTCACACAGATTGTTCCTCTCTCTCTCTCCCCTCCATGTCTATCCATCTATCTGTCTGTCTATCTATCGAGCTGTTTATCTATCCATATTCTATTCTTCTATGTTTCATTATGTTGTATACTTTTTCTTCCGTGTCTTTCTATCTATCAACCTATCTATCTGCCTATCTATCTATCCGTCTATCTATCTACTTATCTACCTACCTACCCGTCTGTCTATCTATTTGTCTCAGTACATATCACCTATCTATCTGTCTATCTATCTATCTATCTATCTGTTTGTATACGGTATATATTTATCTATCGGTGTCTGTCCCAGTTTATGCATTATTTATTCTCTCTCTCTCTCTCTCTCTCTCTCTCTCTCTCTCTCTCCTTATTAAGATGTGATTGCGCGAACAACAATGCTCAGTGGCCAGTTCATTACCTCAGTACTGTTTAGGAAGAAGGAAGGAAGGAAAGGAGGGAAGACACAGGGAGAGAGGAAGGAAAGAAGGAAGAGGAGGAAGGTGGAAGGATAGGAGGGAAGAAATACGGAGAGAGGAAGGAAAGAAGGAAGAGGGGGAAGGTGGAAGGATAGGAGGGGGAAATAGGGAGAGGGGAAGGAAGGAAAGGATGGATTGAAAAAAGATGAAGGGAGGAAGGAAGGAAAGAAGGAAGAAAGGGGGGATGGAAGGGGAGGATCAAGAAATAAAATAGAGGATGGAAGGAAGGAAGGAAGGACAAGAGCGGCAGACAGGAATGAAAGGAGGAAGAAAGGAAAGATTGAGGGAGAAAGATAAGAGAGAGGGAGGGAGGGAGGAATTGAGGGAAGGAGGGAGGGAGGAAGTGAAGGAAGGAGTGGCAGGGAGAGACAAGAAGTGTGAGAGAGGATGGGAAGGAATGATGGTTGTAGGAGAAGCTGAATGAAGGAATGAAGGAAGGACAGAAGGAGGGAGTGACTGAGAGAGAAGAAGCAAGGCAGGGAGGAGGGAAAGAAGGAAGGAAGGAAGAAAAAATGAAGGAAACGAGAAACGTAAGGAAGGATAGAAGGAAGGAAAGAAAATGCTGAACAGAAGAGTGAGAAAAACAAAAGAATATGTGTGGATGTTTGCAAAGGTATAAGACACACACACACACACACACACACACACACACACACACACACACACACACACACACACACACACACACACACACAAAGATGATGAAGATGCATACTGATAACACCTTCATGTAAACTGACTCAGGCCCCTGCTGACTCAAACCCCTGCTGACTCACGGATGCTCTGACTCACCGTGGCTGGCCTCACCAGGGAGTCCTTCGTCCCCCTGACTCACCAATCTGACTCTGTAGTGACTCAGGAAGCCAACTCAGTCACTCTCTTTTACAGACCAATTACGTCTTGTTAGGCAGGAAATAGTTGTGGTATATCTCTCTCTCTCTCTCTCTCTCTCTCTCTCTCTCTCTCACACACACACACACACACACACACACACACACACACACACACACACACACACACACACACACACACACACACACACACACACACACACACACCTTTTTTGTAAATGTTAAAATTACAGTTTAAATCAATCACTGTTTCATACCGGAATTTCTGAGCAGTTGATGTAATTGATGTCAGTAGGGGATGATGTAGTGATGTTAAGAAGGGTAAGAAATTAGAATTGATGTCACGGGAATTAGATAGTTAGATACGATATGAGACAGAGAGGAAAAATATTGATGTAGGAATTGATGATGATTGATGGAAAACAGAGTGAATGTAATTGATGTCCTATTGATGTCAGAACAAGTGATGACCCCAATTGGAGGGGGAGTGACAAGGGGGAGGGGAGGGAGGGGGAGGGGGAGGGGGAGGGAGGGGCACAAAGTTTAGATGAAGTCGTTGTTGTGAGGTGATGGGTTAGGGGGGGAGGGGGGAGGGAAAGAGAGAAAAGGATGGGGAGGGAGAGAGATGAAGAGAGGGAGAGGGAGGAGGAGGGTGAAAGAGAGAGGAGATAGGGGAGGTGAGGGAGAGAGAGGAGGGGGTGAAAGAGAGAGGAAATGGGGGAGAGGAGGGAAATGGAGAGAGAGAGAGAATGAAAGAGAGAAAAGGAGGGGGGAGGGAGGGAGAAAGAGCTAAAGAGGGTGTGAGATAATAAAAGAAAGGAAAGGAAAGGGGAGGAGGGTGAAAGCCAGCAGGAGGGTGAGAGAGAAGAGAAGGAGAGAGAGAGAGAGGAAGAAATAAGGGGGGTGAAAATGAGGGAGAATGACAAAGAGAAAGGGAGGAGGAGGGAGTGTGTGTGTGTGTGTGTGTGTGTGTGTGTGTGTGTGTGTGTGAGAGAGAGAGAGAGAGAGAGAGAGAGAGAGAGAGAGAGAGAGAGAGAGAGACGTAAAGGGATCATCATCATCATCATCATCATCATCATCTCTGAGTAGGGACATAAATACAGCAGAAATCTACGGAATCTCAAACCCAGATTTTGCTATCCTCTCTCTCTCTCTCTCTCTCTCTCTCTCTCTCTCTCTCTCTCTCTCGGCCCCAGCCCCCCCTCCTCCCGCTAAACAAAAGCGTCTCCCCCGAAGGTCTGCGTTTAATCCCAGGTAGGCTAAATAACCCACTGGAGTTTGATTACCTTACACTTTATTACCACACACACACACGCACATACATACATACACTACATATACCTACATACGCTTACACACACACGCACATACATACAGTGCATACATACACGCACATACACATATACACACACGCACATACAAACAGTACATACATACGCCCACATACACACACAAACGCACATTCATACAGTACATACGGTACATACAACCATATACACACGCACATACATACAGTACATACACACCCATACGCACACACGCACATACATACAGTACATACTTACACGCATATACACGCGCATACGCACACATACATACACACACGCACATACACACACACACACACACACACACACACACACACACACATACATACATACACACACATACACACACACGCACACACATATACCAACATAACATTAAGATAACCTCTCAGTTTCGGGTTGTATGTCACTGAATTAGCCGTTTATGTATGTACATGTGTATGAATGTATGTGTGTATGTGTGTATGTATGTGGGTGTTAGAATATGTGTATGTATATTAATAGATTTGGGTGTTTAAGAGTGTATATTCATATATATGTATGTGCTAATGTACAGGTGTGTGTGTGTGTGTGTGTGTGTGTGTGTGTGTGTGTGTGTGTGTGTGTGTGTGTGTGTGTGTATTTATGTCTACCTGTTCATTTATTCGGTCCTGCCTCCGTGCCAGTCTTTGCCTACCCTGTCACCACCACCTGGGCCAAGTCACCTGTCCGCCTCATTAACCCTCACACACCTGAGTCATCTCGCTACACTCACTCCTTTACCACCCCATTCAGTAGTGCCGCCGACTGTCTGTGTGTGGGAGTGGACGAAGGGAGGAGAGAAGAGAGGAGAGAAGAGGATAGAAGTGGAGAGGAGAGTGAAAAGGGAAGGGCATGGATGTGTGGAGAGGAGTGGAAGGGAAGGGGGTTTGTGGAGAGGAGAGACAAGGATAAAGGAGAAGGAAGTGATGTGAGGGAGGAATGAAGAGGAGGGTAGAGGAGAATAGGAACTGGTGTGAAGGGAGGAAAGGAGAAGAGAATGGAGGAGGAGTTGGTGTAAAGAGAAGAAAGGAAGGAAGAAAAGAGGAAAGGAGAAGTGGAGAAAGAGAGAGAGAGAAACATCCCCTAAAATAAACAGCACATCATTCCCTTTATTTTAGCCACACAGAAAATACAACTTTAAAAAGACCAATATTATCATTTTTCAGTGAGATGATTAGGTAGAACTGCAATTACCTGAGTGTTGTTAGTCTGCCACATACCTGCACACCTGTAATTACCTGATCACACACACACACACACACACACACACACACACACACACACACACACACACCAATATACTTTCACCACAAGGAGCTATATAATGACGCCCTCTAGTGGTGGCACTAATATGGCCAGGGCGGTGGAGCTGCCTGGGAATACAAACGTCCCTCAGTCCCCTCCCTATCCCCTGAAAGTCGGATGGTGGAGTGCAGGAGAGTGGCACTTTCAGCCTGTAGTCCACCGTGTTCACGTCCGTATGAGCCAGGGGTTGCAACAGAGAAGCAACAACACTAAGAATAACAACAACAACAACCATAACAATCTATATATCTACCTATTGCCAGACGCCTTAATCCCCTAAGGGGTGGCCACAAACAAATCGCCTCCATGTCGCCCTGTCCCCCGCCATTTCACTGCCCTGCTCCCAGCTTACACCGCCCCTCTCTCATATACCTCTCCACTCCATCCCTTCATCTCATCCTTGTCCTCCCCCTCCCTCTCCCCCCTTCCACCTCACTCACATACACTCTCCTCGTCAGTCTCTCACTCTCCACCCTCTCCACAAACACTAAGTAGTATCAGCAGTAGCACAAACATACAAGAACAACAACAATACCAAAACAATTAGGCTACTACCACAGCCACCACAACTACCAGGATGAAAACAAGTGTACCGCACTTCACAAACTACCACAACTACCACAACTACCAACACAGCCAGACTTTACAGCCCCCCCGAGGCCCGCCACCACCACCACCACTACCACTGCCACTGCCACTGTCTTGTGAAGGGGGAGGGGAGAGAGGACGGGAGGAAGGAGAGAGGGGAAGAAGGGGGAGAGAAGGAATTTTTGGGAACAGTTCTTGCAGGGGAGGGAGAAGAGAGAGAAGAAAAGGGGGAGATGGAGAGAAGGAAGAGAGAGGTAAGGGATGGAGGGAGGTAGGGGTAAGAGGAGGAGAGATTGGGGGAGAGAGGGAGGGGGGAGAGGAGGGGAAATGGAGGGGAGGGAGGAGAGAGTTTGAGGAGGAAAGGGAGGAGAGGGGTAAGGGAGGATCAGAGAGAGAGGAAGTGGAAGGGAGGGAGAGAAGGAGGGAGGAAGGAATGGAAGGAGAGAGGGGGGCAGCTGTAAAGAGGGGAGAGAGTGTTGGGAGGAGAGGATAGGAGGGGAAGGGAAGGGGGTGGGTAAGGGTGGGAGGGGGAGAGGGGAGGGGGATTAAACAAGGGAGGAGACACAAAAACAAGGGTGAGAGAGAGAGGGGGGGAGGGGAGGGCAGAGCAGAGAACGCCAAATTTAAAAAAGCCACACATCATTATTATTATTATTATTATTATTTTCAAGTGGGTTTGAAATGCTAAAGGACTGCGAAGATGTTTGTTTTGTAGTGCTGTAGTTATTGTTATTGTTATTATTATTATTATTATTATTATTATTATTGTTGTTGTTGTTGTTGTTGTTGTTGTTGTTGTTGTGCAAGGGGTCAAGCTAGTGCTCAAAGATGGCTTAGGCAGACTCTCTCTCTCTCGCTCTCTCTCTCTCTCTCTCTCTCTCTCTCCAAAATATATATACGCATATCGCACGCACACACACACACACACACACACACACACACACACACACACACACACACACACACACACACACACACACACACACACACACACACATAACAAGCCAAGCACCAGACATACAGAAAGTCATAAACGCACACACCTGCCCCCATACACACAAACACAGACACACTTACACACCATATACGCACACGTGGTCGTAAGAGAATGCATATCTAGAATACATACATACATTCATGCATGCGTACATATATACATACACACATTCCCGTACGCATACACAGAATCATACACATTCTCTCTCTCTCTCTCTCTCTCTCTCTCTCTCTCGCCAGCACAATCGTCTTCATTGAGGTTGTAAAATGACCCAAAAAATTGACCTCACTTTCGGCAGGATTTTTAGAGAGAGAGAGAGAGAGAGAGAGAGAGAGAGAGAGAAAGAGAGACAGACAGACAGACAGACAGACAGACAGACAGATTAATAGACAGACAGACAGTTTTGAGGAAGAGGAGAGAGAGAAATGGGAAAAGAAAAGAGAGGTGAAGAGAAGAGAGGCAAGGAGAGAAGAGAAGTGGAGGGGAGAGGAGAGTTATGGAGGGGGTGAGGAGAGAATGGGAGGAGGGAGGAACAAGAGGAAAGCGATGAGAGAGAGAGAGAGAGAGAGAGAGAGAGAGAGAGAGAGAGAGAGAGAGAGAGAGAGAGAGAGAGAGAGAGAGAGAGAGAGAGAGAGAGAGAGAAGTGTAAGGAAGGGGAAAAGAAGATGGAAGAGAAAGAGGGGAGGGGGGAGATGAAAGTGAAGGAGGGAGGGGGTAGGGGAGACAGGTGGGAGGGAGGAGGAAAGGGAGGAGAGGAGAGATAAGGAAAAACGATGGTGAGAGAGAAATAAAGATAATGTGAGAGAAAAGAGGAGAGGAGAAGAGAGAAGGGGAGAGAGAGAGAGAGAGAGAGAGAGAGAGAGACAAAGGAAATGAAAGTGGGAAGAAAGACAACTGTATGAGAGAGAGAGAGAGAGAGAGAGAGAGAGAGAGAGGGTCACTATCTCAGCATGATCTGATTGTGGGGGCAATTTAGATTTACTCAACTCTCTCTCTCTCTCTCTCTCTCTCTCTCTCTCTCGGTTAACTACGAAGAATAAGTAAGATAGATAGACAGATAAACAAATAGATAGATGGATAGATAGATTTTTTTGACGTATAAGAGCAAGTTGTTTTTATATTGTCTTTGTTTTTTGTTTTGTTTGTTTGGCGTGTTGTTTGTTGACAGGCACGAGCTTCATAAACCCTTCCCTCCCCTTCTCTCTCCCCTCTCTTTCTCCCCTTCTCTCTCCCCGTCTGTTCTCCCTCTTTCCTCCTCCCCTTTTTCCTCCCTCTCCCCTCGTCACCCCTCTCCCTCCCTTCCTGCTTTCCTCTCCCTTCTCTTTTCTCCCTTCCTTCCTTCCTCTCTCCCCACTCCTCTCCTTCCCCTCCTTTCCTCTACCCCCTCCTCCTCCTCCTCTCCCCTCGCTTCTCCCCTTCCTTTCTCCTCCCACCTCTTCCTCCCTTCCTCCTCTCCTCTCCTCTCTTCTACTCTCTCTCTCTCTCTCTCCTCTCACTCTTTATCCTGCGTTTTTTTGACCCCTTGACAGGAGAGAGAGAGAGAGAGAGAGAGAGAGAGAGAGAGAGACCTTACACTGATTGTCTATTGTTAAGTTGTATTAGGAAATTGATATCACTACTATCTTTAATTAGCTTTTGTGAAATTAAAGCAAGGATTATCTTTTGCACACTTTCTCACTATCTCTCTTGTGTTCGTTTCTCTGTTCTTATTTTTTCATTTATTACCCCCGTATTTCTGTGTCTCTCTGCCACTCTCTCTCTCTCTCTCTCTCTGCCTCTCTCTCTCTCTCTCTCTCTCTCTGTCAAAATGTCTTGTCTCTGCCTTTCTCTTTCTCTTATCTATCTATTTATCTATCTATCTGTCTGTCTACCTTTCTATCTATCGTTCTCCGTCACTGCCTTCATGGGTCTATATCTGTCTGTCTGTCTGTCTGTCTCTGTCTCTCTCTCTTTCTCTCTCTCTAAAGAGGGAGGGGACACGCCAATATCTAAAGTGGATATAGTGAGTAGCGTTTGTGCAACCTATCCCTGAGAGAGAGAGAGAGAGAGAGAGAGAGAGAGAGAGAGAGAGAGAGAGAATAAATGTAAGCTAGTGAAAGAGAATGGGGAAACGAGAGCTAGTTAACTGCGAGAGAGAGAGAGAGAGAGAGAGAGAGAGAGAGAGAGAGAGAGAGAGAGAGAGAGAGAGAGAGAGAGAGAATTCCTAATGCTAGCCACCATTATTTTTAGTACAGTTCTGGTATTTCCATAAAATTTTCCTCAAGTATTTCGGTCTTGGAAGGATGTGCTTTTCCATATTTTCCTGTACGTCTTATTGCGTCTGTGCTTAGAGAATAAATTTTCTATTAATATTAAGGCCGGATCACCTGGTATGGACCGCTGTGTCTGTGTGCTCTGTGCATCTGTTTATTTGCCCAAGTCATCCCTCCTCTGTCTGGCTGTCTCTGTCTCTGTCTGTATGTCTGTCTGTCCACATGTCTGTCTGTCTGTCTTCTCTCTCTCACATTTCTCTCACTTTTCTGTCACTCTTAATATGTCTGTCCTCATGTCTGTCTGTCTGTCTGTCTGTCTGTCTGTCTCTCTCTCTGTCTCTCTCTCTGTCTCTCTCTCTCTCTCTCCTAATCCTTCCCCCTTGGAAAATTGTGAGAAAAAGCCGAGAGTGTTATGGTTTGTGATGGAGGGAGGGAGGGAGATTTAAGGAGATGGAGGGAGGGAGAGAGGGAGCGGAGAGAGAGGGAGAGGGAGAAAGAGAGAGAGAGAGAGAGGGAGGGAGGATAGGAGAGAGAAGGGAAACAGAGGATGTGAGATGGAGGAGGCGAGGATAGCGATGGAGGAAGGAGAGAGAGATAAAGACAGAGAAAGGGAGGAAAAGAGATGGAAGTGAGAGGCAGAGAGAAAGAAATAAATGTGTGTGTGTGTGTGTGTGTGTGTGTGTGTGTGTGTGTAAGGATATATATATGTAGGAAGAGAGAGAGAGAGTGTAAAGTGAGTGAAATGAGTGAGTGAGTGAGTGTGATAATAAGAGAGTGGAGGAAGACAGGGAGAAAGAGAGGGATTAGAGAGAGGGAGGGAGGCAGGGAGGAGGGAGGTAATTGGAGAGGAAAATAGGGAGGAATATAGGGGGATTAAGGAGGGAGGGAGAGGAGGAAGGAAGGGAGGGAGGGAGAGAAGGAAGGATGGTAGGGGGGGAGAGGAGGGAGGAAGGGAGATTGGGAGGAGGGAGAGAAGGAAGAAAGGGAGGGGGGGAGAGGAGGAAGGAAGGGAGGGAAGGAGAGAAGGAAGGAAGGGAGGGGGGGAGAGAAGGAAGGAAGGGAGGGAGGAAGGGAGGGAGAGAAGGAAGAAAGGGAGGGGGGGAGAGGAGGAAGGAAGGGAGATTGGGAGGAGGGAGAAAAAGAAAAACTGAAGAGAGGAAAGAGAAGTGTGAAGGAGGAGAGGGGAGGGAGAGAGAGAGAAAATGGAGAAAGGGGAAGAGAAGGGATGAGAGGAGAGAGATAGAAGGGGAGGAAGAGGAGACAGAGAGTAGAAATGAACATTGAGAGGGAGAGAGAGAGAGGGGGGGGGAGTAATAAAAAGAAGATAGGAATAAAGGAAGGAAGGGAAATAAGAGGAAGAAGAGGCAAGGAAGCTGTGAATGAAGAAATAAAGGAAGGAAAAAGAGAGAGAAGAGAGAGAGTTAGGTGAATTAATTGACTTAAATGAAGGAAGAATGGAAGGACGGAGGAAATGAAGGAATTAAGGAGGAGAGGAACGATGGAGGGAAGAAAAGAAGGATGGAGGGAAGGAAGAAAGGGATGAATGAAGGAAGGAAGAAAGAAAGGAATGATGGAGAGAAGGAAGAAGCTTTTCTCACCTGAGCTCCTTAAGACTGTTATTCCTTACTCTAATTATCTCACCTCTCTCTCTCTCTCTCTCTCTCTCTCTCTCTCTCTCTCTCTCTCTCTCTCTCTCTCTGTCATGTGATGTGTTGGTATGGCTGTTGTAGATGTAATTAATGACGGAATTTAATAAGCCTTAGTCCTGAGGTAGAAACGAATCTCCTTGATTACTAGTCAAATCAACCCTGCAATCTGAGTACACTTGGCCATCATCTGAGGCGAAACGGGTTAGGGGATCTGTCAGATTTAATGTGTAATAGCAACCAGGGAGACTTTCGTAGTAAGTTAATTTCAAGCAACCACGATTTTCTTTTGTAGTATATCTAAAGCTCGTTTAATTTCATGCAACCACGACTTGAAATTCAAATAGTGGGAGTGGGCCAGTCCCGTCAGGTGAAAGCAATCCTCGTATAGTGATAGATGAGGCTGTGATAACGAGATATCGACTGTTGGCAACGCTGTGTGTCTTCGCCTTAGTATTGGCAACGCTGTCTGATCTCAATTTTTCGGCGATCTTGATTTTGTCGTGGTTTTGGCTGTCATTTGTTTGCTTGGGGCGTTTCAGTTGTTTATTTGTATTGCTTTTTGTTGTTTTTGATGCATTTGTTGTCAACTGTGTTCGTTAAGTTGGGAGAAATATGGAGTTTTGGCAGATGGAATATTGTCTGGTTTGAATTTTCGGAAATCATTGTTTCTGCATTGGTTGTTGTTATTCATTTGTTTTGCGGCATCGTAGTGGTTCATCTGGATTTGTTTTTTGTTGATATTGGTTTATTTGTTGTGCTTGTTTGCCGTGAAGTGGCAAGAAATGGTGACGATTTGAAGGAGGTGACGTTTCCTTGTCAGTTTTCGAGATCATGTGTTTTGGGTATATACTGTGGCTGTTTTGTTATTTCACGGCGTTTCGACAGTTTATTTGTACTTACCCATATCGGTAATGGTGGATTTAGTCTTGTTACTTACCGTAAAATAGCAAAATAAGAGGTGCGCGACATTTTTAAAATTTCCCGCCTTCCCGCCTTACGCAATGGTCATGACGTCATAGCCTCTCGGCCAATCAGAATTAAGCTTTTCCCCGCAGCACCCAGAGCAACCAATCAAAATCGAGATCATAAATTTGAAGGGGGAGAGGCAGGAGGAAAGAGTTACTGCGCATGTGCAGAACTTGACAGACAAGTGACAGGAGGTCGCGTGTGTGGGTTTAGCTCTTTCGTGCGTGGCATTTACGTGTTTTGTGTGTGATTTTGAGGTTCCGCCGGGGTGCACACGACTCACAAATACTCAGGTACGTT
>NC_136999.1:712971-765471 GCF_032717465.1 Coenobita brevimanus | reverse complement strand
TCTGTCTGTCTCTCTCTCTCTCTCTCTCTCTCTCTCTCAATTGAGCCCCAGGGATGGACCAATAGCATAGCCTCATCAGTGAACCAAATGTACCAATCATACGAGTTTGTAATTGTTCTACAGCACAAAGCAAGAGAGAGAGAGAGAGAGAGAGAGAGAGAGTTTTGAGAGTAGGCAAGGTGATTACGTGTGTGTGTGTGTGTGTGTGTGTGTGTGTGTGTGTGTGTGTGTGTGTGGGAGGGGGACACTTTCCTCCTCCTCATCCCTTCATATTCTTTCCTCCTCCCCCCCCCTCAGTCCCTTTCCTCCTCCTCCTTCTCCTTCTCCTCTTACTTTCACTTCCTCTTCCGATTTTCTTCCAGTCCTTTCTTCCTCTCCTCTTCCCGCGTCCTCCCCTCCCGTCCTTTCTCCCCTCCCCTGCCCTCCCCCCTCCCCTCTTTTCCGTCTTTTATTCCCTTGTCATTTCCACTACTTCCTGCATTTCCTCTCTCTCTCTCTCTCTCTCTCTCTCTCTCTCTCTCTCACACACACACACACACACACACACACACACACACACACACACACACACACACACACACACACACACACACACACACAGCGTAACTTCTTCAGCTTTAGAAATGAACTAAATAGCCTAATAAAATAATCTGGTGGTAGCGAGAATAAAATGCGTCATTGTATAAAAAAGATAAATAAATAAACCCGGAGAGGGACGCCTTCACGTGGTGGCACCGGCATGTCTGAGTGTCTGCTGGATGGTATACAAATTATGCCTCTGTTCTCCCCCCTGTCCTCCAAAGGGGGTTTGAATCTCCTTCCATCCTTCCTTCCGTCTGACCTTTCCTTCTTGCCTTCCTGTCTTCCTTCTGGTCTTCCCTCTTTCTGGTAACTTATCCATGCATTCTTGTTTTCTTCATACAGTCTCCTTTCCTTTATTCCCTCCTTTTTTTTTTCCTTCCCTCCTTCCTTGTTGCCATGGTATTGGTGTGGAATGATTAAGTACCATACGCATCACTATAATCCCTTTACACCAACCTGGCCCGGAGTCTTGTCCTTTTGAAGTTGATGTACCTGAGTGTTAGAAAAAAAAGACAATACTACGGTTCTGCTTCCTTTCCATAGCATTACTTCTTACCTGGCATCATATTTAAGTGTTAACCTGTTGCAGCGTAGTATTTTGAGATGGAGAGATGGCAATTTTAGGATAAGTTTGTAATGTGACGTGTTGATCCCGTAGACTTTACAGAGAGCTTGAGTTTTGGTGTTTGTTGTTGTTGTTATTGTTATTATTATTATTATTATTATTATTATTATTATTATTATTAGTTATTATCATCATTTCGTTATAATTATTCCCCTCCCCATGTTTAGGTAGAAAATAAGTCTGGATGTTATTATTATTATTATTATTATTATTATTATTATTATTATTATTATTATTACCGTGTTAGGTGTTAGCATGTTCATCTTCCCTCATCCTTGCCTCCTTCCATCCTTTCTTCCCCTTCCATCCTTCGGTATTTTCCTTCATCCTGCCTTTCCAGTTCTCTTCCTTCTTTCACTTAGTTTTTCCTTCTTCCTTCCTCCCTCTACCTCCACCCAGCCATCGCCTCCCTCCTCACGTGCTTCTTCCCCTTCCCCTCCCCCCACCCCCTTACCATCCCCTCCTCCCTTCCCCCCTGCGAGGAATCAGTCCCGAGAGAGGCTGTAAAAGACGCCTTAGTCCCCCCTACCCTCCTCTTCCCTCCCCTACCCCTCTTCCCTCCCCTACCCCTCTTCCCTCCCCTACCCTCCTCTTCCCTCCCCTACCCTCCTCTTCCCTCCCCTACCCCTCATCCCCTTCCACTTCCACTTCTTTGCGTTCCTTCTCCCTTTTCTCCTTTCCTCTCTCTCTCTCTCTCTCTCTCTCTCTCTCTCTCTCTCTCTCTCTCTCTCTCTCTCGCAGACTGTAAAAGACGCCAAACTCCCAGTCTACTCCCCCCACCCACTTCCCTCCTCTGCCTCCCCCTCACTCCTCTTCCTCTTGCTCTCTCATTCTCCTCTCTCGCTCCCCTCCCTTTCCCCTTCTCCCCTCTTTCTCTTTCTTTTCCCCCTTCCTTACTTCTTTCTCTCCATCCTCCTTTCTGACCCTCCCTCTTATTCTTGCTCTTCCTGCTGGTGTCTTATTCTTCCCATTTCCCTTCATCCTCTCCCCCTCTCACCCCTCTCTCTACCTTTCTCTTTTTCCCTCTCATCTTCTGATCTCTTCTTTCTCTTCCTCATCTTCCATCTGCCCATTCAGTCTTGCCATTTTCCTCCATCCTTCCTCTTTCTTACTCTTTCCCCCTGCCTTGCTCTTCTTCCTTCCCCCTTACTGTCTTCTCCTATTCTTCCTCCTTGACACGCTCACCTTTCCTCCCCTTCTCTTTTTTCTTCCTCTTCCTTCTCCCTCTTCCTTCCAACTCCTTTTCAAACTCTCCTCCTTCCTCCCCTTTCCCTCCCTTCCTCCCCTCCCCCTCTCCCCCTTCTCCCTTCCCACCGGACTCACTAGTGTTTCCAAGCCGGGCAGAAATTCGCTTATTTTCCGCCTTATTTCTCTCTCTCTCTCTCTCTCTCTCTCTCTCTCTCTCTATATATATATATATATATATATATATATATATATATATTTATATATGTATGTATGTATTTATTAAGACATGGGAAAAGAAGTGAAGGATAAGTATAACAGTTAATTTGGCATATATGTACAGACAGAAAGATAGATAGATAGATAGATAAAGTATAGTTAATAGATAGCCTTAGTAACAAACTATAGGTGGGTCGATGGGTAGATAAATAAATATGATAGATAGTTGAATAAATGTACAAATAAATAATCCGCCTCTCCCTCGCCAGGTATGTCCCGGGCAATCAAGGGGTAACGAGTCAGCCAGTGGTAAGTACTGGTGGCTGATATGTATTTATTTATTTACTTACCTATTTTTTCATTTATCTTGGGTCCATATTCTCGTCGGGTAAGGAGACTCCCAAGCACATCATCCTTAGCGACTTAGTTTTGGATATGGCTGATTAATATTTTGTGTTTAAATTACACAGTATGGCGATATTGGAAGGATTTATCGAACACAGAAGAGGACAGTAAGGTGCATTAAACAAGATAAATAGCTCAGGAAAAGGTGTTAGGGAGCTTCCGTAGCCTTAGTGTTCTGTTTGAAATTTTTAAATGGGCACACCTGACTAATCAGTTTTGATTTACCTGTTTACTTCTTCCTTTATCTTACTCGCCTATAAAAAGTTGTGAAGCTTGGTGTGTGTATAACGAGGACTAATTTTGCGGTGGAAAATTTGTGGTACGGTTGATATAGTGGAGGCACTGTGGCTAACCTGTATTTATTTCTTCATTTATCTATTTATCTGGTCGATTATCTTACTGTCCTACCAGGGATTTGTGGAGTATGGTGTGTATATGGCGTAGACTTATTTTGTGGTGGGGTGTTTGTGGTCATTGAGAAAGGGGAATACTGCTTGCTAGTCTTATATCTGTGACTTTCGTTATTTGTTTATTTGTATTGGCCATTTTATCAGATTACTTTTGGTTCTTACTTTCTTTGGTGAACGTTAGCTTGTGGATAACTTATAAAGTATAGTAATTTTATTTTCGTGGTGAATACTCGTATGTATGTGTGAATACCGTAGAGTGTTGTTCATTTGCGTGCGTGCGTGTGTGTGTGTGTGTGTGTGTGTGTGTGTGTGTGTGTGTGTACAAATTCACCTCCTCATCGTTCTTCTCTTCATATTATTATTATTACTATAGTATTAGTATTAATGAAGATACGATATTTTTTCCATTATCACCAGTTTATTCTAAGCTTTTTTCATTAACTCTTCCAATATCTTTTATATTTTCCATGAGAACTTTGATACCAAATTATTGTAATCTGGTATAATATGATCCTGGGTGAGCTGGGACGTGTGAGACTTAAGCCAGGTGTAAGTGGGTGGGGTGACTTAAGAACATAAGAACATAAGAAGAGAGGATAACTGCAGTAGGCCGGTTGGCCCATGCTAGGCAGCTCCTAGAAGAGTAACTGAACTACTAGAATGAGATAAGGATAGCAAAGAAGAAGGCTCTCCCCCGCCCTCCAAACCCTCCAGCCGAAGCCGGCAGGAAAAAGTCAGAAAGAACACCACGCCGTATAGAAAAACTGGCGTGGACATTTTACAGGAAAGTGTGAAAGGAGAATAGAGACTATCATAGTGTAACCTGAAAAGAAAATTTATTTTTGAATTAGTATTGGTTATAATATTTTCTTTATTCTATATCCACCCCTTATTTGTCATATGCTTATCTAGCCTATGCTTGAAACTCTCAATGGAAGAGGCAGCAACTACTTTACTAGGTAGCTTATTCCATTCGTCTACTACTCTATTACCAAACCAATTTCTACCGATTTCTTTTCTGAAACGGAATTTTTCTAGTTTGAAACCATTATTTCTAGTTCTATCCTGTATGCTCACTTTAAGTACCTTGCTAATATCTCCCTTATTTATACCATTTATCCACTTAAAAACCTCAATTAAGTCTCCCCTTACTCTACGCCTCTCTAGCGAATGCAGACTTAGTCTTTTCAGTCTGTCTTCATATGACAGGTTCCGGACGTCATGTATCATTTTAGTCATTCTTCTCTGTACATTTTCTAACGAATTAATATCCATTCTATAGTAAGGACACCAAAATTGTACTGCGTAGTCTAAATGTGGCCTTACTAATGCTAGATAAAGTTTCAGTATTACTTTAGATGATCTATTGCTCACGCTTCTCGAAATAAATCCTAGGACCCTATTTGCTTTATTTCTCGCATTAATGCACTGTTGCCTAGGTTTAAGGTCGTTACTAATCATAACTCCTAGATCTCTCTCGCATTCCGATTTGCTAATTTCTTTGTTATCTAAGCTGTATTTAGTATCTCCAATGGTCTTGCCTACGTTTAGTACTTTACATTTTTCAACGTTAAATTCCATTTGCCAAGTTTTAGACCATTTGGACAATGTATCGAGGTCTTTTTGCAAGTAATGGCAATCGTCAGTCGAGTTAATGATACGCCCTATTTTTGTATCGTCGGCAAATTTGCTGATTCTGCTATTGACTCCTAAGTCTAGATCATTTATATATATGATAAATAATAAGGGACCGAGTACTGAACCCTGTGGTACACCGCTAGTTACTAATCCCCAGTCCGACTTAGTTCCATTTATTAATACTCTCTGCTTTCGTCCTTTCAGCCAGGATTCTATCCATTTTAAGATATCGCCGTCTATACCGTGTGCTCGAACCTTTCTAACTAACCTTTCGTGTGGGACTCTATCAAAAGCTTTACTAAAGTCCAGATAAATAACATCGTAAGCTTTATCGCTGTCTACTGCCTCATAGACCTCCGAGTAGAATGACAACAAATTTGTGAGGCAGGATCGTCCTTGCCTGAAACCGTGCTGACTTTCGTTTATAAGATTAAAATTTTCTAAGTGTTCTCTAATCTTATTTGCCAAAATTGACTCTAACATTTTTCCTACTATTGACGTTAGACTTATCGGACGATAATTCGACGCAGCTGATTTATCACCCTTTTTAAAGATGGGCACTACGTTTGCGGTTTTCCACGCCTCTGGAACTTCTCCTGAACTTAAAGAGTCATTAAATAACGTTAAAAGTGGCTGACATAATTCTTCTTTGGTTTCTTTTATAATTTTTGCATATATATCGTCCGGACCTGGCGATTTTTGAGGTTTTAACTTGTTAATTTCTTTCAATACGTCCTCCTTACTAATGGTTATTTTACTAAGAATATTTTCCGTATTCTCATGGTAAATATTTGCTGCTTGAGGGACCAGGCTTAGATTTTCCTTGGTGAATACTGATATGAAATAATTATTTAGGATGGAGCACATTTCTTTATCTTCACTGGTAATGTCACCTGATTCTGTTCTGAGTGGTCCTATCCTATCTTTATTTTTCGTTCGGTACATTTGATAAAAACCCTTGGGGTTTACTTTTGATTCACTGGCAACCTTAATTTCATAACTTCTCTTTGCTTTTCTTATCTCCCTCTTTACTTCTCTATTTAAAATTGTGTACCGGTTACGTAAGTGTTCCTCTCCACGTTTTATTTTTCTATATATTCCTTTCCTTTGGCCTATGAGAGATTTTAATCTGTTGTTTAACCATCTTGGTTCTGAATTGTTAGTTCTAAACGGTTTTGAAGGAATATATCTATCTTGGCCTCCGTATATTATATTTATTAACTCGTTATACTTCTCACTGGTCGAACGTCTGTTTGGTACTGGAGCTGAGTTAATTTCCGTCACCTGGACTACATTCCTATCTACCACCTCCCCCTCACAGACACCTGACGGACGTCCCCACGTGCTTCCTGCGCCTGACCTATGACCTGGGGATCCCCACTAACCTGACATTCCCTCAAATAGCTAATCTCCCTGTGGAATACCGTTCGAAAATAAGCTCTTAAGCCATCGAAATCTCCTAGACGAAAATTAGGAACGGTGGAGGTATTTTCAGTGGAACAGACATCCCAAATAAATTTGAACTTAATTTCTTCATGATCGCTATTACCAAGTCGTCCACCAACCTCTATATCGCTAATGATATTTTCTTTATTAGCTAAAACCAAATCAAGTATATTATTACCTCTGGTGGGCTCCCTTATATACTGATAAAGGAAATTATCCTGTACTACCTCTAGAAATTCCTCTGACTCTGCATCTCCTGTCTGATTTCTCCAATCTATCTTTGGCAGATTAAGGTCCCCAACAATTATTACTAAGCTGGACTGTGATGCTTTCCTAATTTCCTCCCAGAGGTATTTACTATCAGCTCTACTTAATTTTGGAGATCTGTAAATTGCTCCTAAGACTAATTTCTCCCTATTGTTACTAATTTCAACCCAGACACTTTCTGTGTCCCTATTTACTTTAATGTCTGCTTTATTGTAACAGTTTAATGAATCCTTTACATAAATAGCTACCCCTCCCCCCTTTCTTCCCTGACGGTTTGACACAAAAATATTATAGCCTTTTATCTGATATTCTGCTAAAAATTCTCGAGTGTCTGTATTCATCCAAGTTTCACTAATAACGGCAATGTCTATTTTCTCTGTACAAATTAAAGCCCTCAGTTCATCCATTTTATTACGTAAACTCCGGCTGTTTGTGTAGTACACTTTCAGATTATTACGAGTAGTTATGCCTTTACCTTGGCATTTACTGTTATTTATTTTATTACTAACTGGGAAACTCTTTACTTTACTAATATAACAATTTTTTGTACTATCGCTTATCGCCCTTCTATCATCGCTTGTTCTATCATCTATCATCGCCTGCTCAATTTGAGGTGCCTGAGTGGATGTATCTACACTATTGGTTGAACTTTTGTTCTTAATTTTGCAAGTATCGATGCATCTATCCAAACATGGTAATAATGATTTCTGACTGTAGTTGCTGCATCTTCCTGTACACCTACTTTTCAATCTCGAAAAAATCCCTCCAACTCCCTATCTATCATTCCAGCTAAAACAGTAACTCCTTGCCTGCTAAGATGAGTCCCATCCCAACTATACAAGGCACTTCGTCCATAAAACCGGTCCCAGCTGTCTATGAAAGGTATTGCATTAATTTTGCAATACCTTTCAAGGCGGCAATTAAACCCTATTGCCCTGCTCAACCATTCCCTTCCAACCCGCCACCTTGGTAAAACACCAAGCACTACAGGGGTTCCTCCCCTCTCCCTAACCTTTTCTAACATCAACTTGTACCTTTTCCACAGTACCTCACTCTTACGGCTACTAATATCATTGCCTCCTACACTGAGGCACACAGTGGGTTTGTCACCACTTTCCTTTACGATATTTGAAATTTTATCTACCACATTAGCCACCCTGGCCCCTGGAAGACACACATGTTTAGCGAGTGGAGTATACATGGCCCTGTTCAGATATCTCACCTGGGAGTCTCCAACAACAGCAACATTTTTCTTACCTTTCTTGTTCTGTTTATACTTACCTGTACTGGAAGTTCTCTCACCGTCCTTCTCCTCTACTTCCCTCTCTGCCTTCCCTTCACATTCGTCCCGTAGTGTGTCGAATGTATTAGTTGTCTTAATTTCCGTTTGCTTTTTAAGAGTGAACTTCGTTGCACCCTTGTTAACAAGTGTCCAACCTTCAGCCTTTTTCTCTTTCTCCTCCAACATCTCCTCCAACAATTCCCTCATTTGTGCCTTCTCCTGCCTGAGAATTTGTACCTCCCGCTTCAGTTCGAGAAGTTCCTCCTTTAATTCAAGGTAGTCCTTTTCAGTACCTGCAGTGGGGACACAACTCTCTGCCGAGGAAGCCATTACGCACTAGTTCACACAAGGTAGCACACACTATCACGGGTCACTACGGATCACCACAACACACACACTCACGGATCACTAGCACAGCACTATCGCTGATCACTACAACACACTAACACAACCACTATCACAGATCACTAAAGCACACTAGCACAACACTACCACAGGTCTCTAGCACGTCTGAGCTGACTGGCCTCACGAGAGCGACGGCTGGCCTCACGAGAGCGACGACTGGCCTCACGAGAGCGACGACTGGCCTCACGAGAGCGACTACTGGCCTCACGAGAGCGACCAAACTGGCCTCACGAGAGCGACGACTGGCCTCACGAGAGCCGTGGGTTAAGCCGGCTTGGTTTAACTTAAGCAGAGTTTGGCCAGGCTCGTGACGTGGACTAGGCTAGGGCTAAGGATCAATTAATTCACTCCCATCTAACTTTGTGTATCGATAGGCCGTCTCCTGGTGTGTGCCGTGCGTTACTTCCCAGCCTGACCTGATCTAACCTACCCAAGTTTAGCAGTGTAGCCCATCTGCTGGTTATAGCCTTCCCTAACCTGATCTAACCTACCCTAGTTTGAACAGTCTAACTCCATCCACTGTATATATAGAGCCTTCCCTAATCTAATCGACTTTACACTAACCTTAACCTAACCCATCTACTGTATATACGGTACCTGCCCTCACCTAATCTAACCCAGCCTAACCTACTTTAATCAACAGCCTCACCCAATTGCACTAAATATTCCCCAACTTAATCTAGCCCAGTCTACCCACAGCTAACCTTAATCTACCCTAGCCTTACCTTTATCTACCCTAATCTAACCTATACCTACCTTAATCTAAGCTTATCAGTGTGACCCAGCTACCCCCTGCCCTAACCTAATGTTCAGCGCTGCCAGTTATTTCGAATCAGGAGTGAGAATAAAACCCCAATATTAGGTATATATCGTGTGGCGTCACTTTGGTGTGTATATTAGAATCTCTCTCTCTCTCTCTCTCTCTCTCTCTCTCTCTCTCTCCAATTTCCCTACCGTGGAACAATATCTACTGTTACCTGTGTGTGTGTGTGTGTGTGTGTGTGTGTTTATAGAGTCAGATCATTTTGTAATGGTCTGAGTTTGGGTGTACAACAATTCTTCGCGGTCAGGTACAAGTGTATACTGCGTTATTAGCTACGTGGGATGGTTGTGTGCGATAATGCCCATGTGCGTGAGTATCTAAATGTGTGTGTGTGTGTGTGTGTGTGTGTGTGTGTGTGTGTTTAGAGCCACATCATCTCGTAATAGCCAGAATTTAGGTGTACAGTTGTTCTTGCCCGCCAGGTACGATGTTTCTTTGTTATTACCTGGGGTGGCTGTGTACGATAATGGCCGTGTGCGTGACAATGGCCTTCTGTACATTACTGGGCACACTCCACGCAATTGGAAGAGTGCGTGCCCATGTGCCCCGGAGAGAGAGAGAGAGAGAGAGAGAGAGAGAAGGGGGGAACTGGAGAAAGGTTTTGTGTGTGTGTGTGTATGTGTTTCAGTATTGCACGTAATTGTGTGTGTGTGTGTGTGTGTGTGTGTGTGTGTGTGTGTGTGTGTGTGTGTGTGTGTGTGTGTGTGTGTGTGTGTGTATGTTTGTGTGTGTGTGTGTGTGTGTGTGTGTGTGTGTGTGTGTGTGTGTGTGTGTGTAGGTGGGATAAGCACAGGTAGGATGCTGGGTTTAATGGCTTTCTAGGCACCTGAAGTTTCTCTCTCTCTCTCTCTCTCTCTCTCCCTCCCTCCCCTAGTGTTTTATCGCCCCTGGCCAGTTCCCTGATTATTCTAGCCTTTGTTTAAACCTAATTCTATCGCAGTAGTAGGGAAGGGAAGGTAGGAAGGAGGAAATGATAGGAAAAGGTGGACTTAAGGAGGGGAAAATCAGGAGGGAGGAAGGGTGATAGGAAGATACGAAGGAAAGAACTGGAAACATGGATGGTGGGAAGGAAGGAAGGGTAGGAGGGAAGATAGGAAGGAGGGAATTTAAGGAAGAGTGAATGAAGAAGTGAAGAGGTGATAGGAAGGAAGGATGGGAAGAAAAGAATGGAAGGAAAGTGGGAGTGGAATTAAGAAGGAAGTGAGTGAAAGGGAGGAAAGGAAGGTTGGGAAGGAGAGAAAGAAAAGAAGGAGGGAAGGAGGAATTTGGAAATATTCTTTAACGTTGTTGAATAAAGAAAAAAAAAGGAAGAAGGAAAGGAGGAAGACAGAAGAAGAAGAAAGGAAGAAGGATGCTTAAATTTATGGAAGGGAGGCAGAAAGACAGAACATTGAATTTTAGGAAGGAAAGAAAAAGTAAAAGGGAAGGTTGTTTTAGTTTTCATACGCTCTCATTAACTGGCCTTTGGTTCCTTCTTCCTTATATAAAAAGGGGGGTGGGGGGATTTTTCGAGCTGGGACGTTAGCTGCTGTCCTCACTGATTCATTTTACTACGAGAGTTTTTTCGTAATTAAATCGTATTGAAGAAGCGAGAACAAGATGCAAAAATACTTCATTGGATTCAAGGGGTTAACCGGTGTGTGTGTGTGTGTGTGTGTGTGTGTGTGTGTGTGTGTGTGTGTGAGAGAGAGAGAGAGAGAGAGAGAGAGAGAGAGAGAGAGAGAGAGAGAGAGAGAGAGAGAGGACGAAACAAAGGCAGCTCACAGTTCGTCTCACTTCGGTGCTACATTGTGAGATACGGTCTCTCTTTCTCTCTCTCTCTCTCTCTCTCTCTCTCTCGCTGCTTTCCATCCAGTGTCTGTCTGTCTGTCTGTCTAATATTCGCCTGTCCATATATTTACTTACCTTCACTTATTCTTTTTTTTTCCCTTCCTCTTTGCCTCCCTTGTTGCTGTACCTGCTAATGTCTGTCTGTTTGTCTGTCTTATTTATCTATCAATATTTATCTACCTTTATAAGTATACCTCCCCACGTACCGAACTTACCTACTTCTAATTTACTTACCCTTCTTCCTACCCACCAAACGAGAGAGAGAGAGAGAGGGAGAGAGAGAGAGAGAGAGAGAGAGAGAGAGAGAGAGAGAGAGAGAGAGAGAGTCAAGAGGCGAGCAAAGGACAGAGAAAATTCAGGGAAGTTTATAGAATCGGCGATAAATTAGAGAGAGAGAAATGGAAGGGAGGAGAGGGAGGGAAGGAGGGGAAAGAGAAAGGGAGGAGGGGCTAAAAGGGTCGGAAGAGAGGGAGGAAGAGGGAAGAAAGAGAGGAGAGAGGGGGAAGAAAGGAGGAGTAGAAAAGGGGAAAGCGGGGAGAGGGGAGATAAAGGGTGTTTGGTGTAATGGGAGGAGAGAGAGAGAGAGAAGGGAAAGGAGGGGCGAGAAGTGAAGGGTACAGAGTGGGATGAGAGAGAGAGAGAGAGAGAGAGAGAAGGATGGTGGGTGGGGGGGCTGGATGAGTGTTTCTACGACCGTGTTGAGATGTATGTGACGTGGGAGGGACAGAGGAAAGAGCAGGTGAAAAACATGCTTCTCTCTTCTTTGTACTATATACTTTCCTCTATATCAGAACCATATTTAGCCTGACTTAACCTAACTAATTAATCTAACCTAACCTGTCCCTAATAAATCTGATCTAACATAACTTTTCCCTTCCTAACCTAACGTCAAACATTCTTCATGGCCTACTGTAACCTAATCAAATCCATATGACCTAACCTGACCTTACTTGTGTGGGATAGTATCATAATAGCTTAATTTAACCTAACCTAACCAAACCACATCCATTTAACGTGTCTAAATCTGACCAATCTAACACAGGTTTCAATATGTAGGCATAATTCTTCCATTTAACCCATATCCTAATCTAGCCTAACATAACCTCACTCCACCTCACGTCTTCGAAATATTGCAGCAAAATACATAATGCTGTAAATTTCCTGCGCCAGTTCAGGAGTGGAGAAAAACTGTTTTGAACTGGTGCACTGAAAGACGCTGAGAGAGAGAGAGAGAGAGAGAGAGAGAGAGAGAGAGAGAGAGAGAGAGAGAGACGAAGAAGGAAGGAGGGCGTGAAAAGAAGAGGAGTAAAATGAAAGAGAGAGAAACGAATAGTGGAGGAGAAGATAGGAGGAAAAAGAAGAGAAGGAGAAGAACAGAAGTAAGAGGGGAGTGGAAAGGGAACAAAACAGCAGAATAAAAGTGGGGGGAAGGAGAGGGGAGGAGCATGCTGGGGGAGAGGGGAGGAAGATACTTGGGAAGGGAGAAGGGTGCAGGAGAGAAGGGAGGAGGATGCTGGGGGAGAGAGTAGGAGGATGCTTGGGAAGGGAGAAGGGTGCAGGAGAGAAGGAAGAAGGATGCTGGAGAGAAGGGAGAAGGGAGGAGGATGCTGGAGAGAAGGGAGAAGGATGCCGAAGAGAAGGGAGGAGGATGCTGGAGGAGAAGGGAGGGGGGATGCTGGGGGAGAATGGAGGAGGACGCTGGAGTGAAGGGAGGAGGATGCTGGAGATGAGAAAGCGAGGAAGATTGAGGGGGAAGAGGAAATGGGAGAAGTGAGGGAGGGATACGCGAGAGTGGGGAGGATAGGGGAATGGGAGGGAAGAGGAGGAAGGGAGAGGGACTGGGGAGAAGATATCGGGAAGAGGAGGATGGTGGAGAGGGATGGGAGGGGAACGGGAATGGGAGAGGAGTACCAAGGAAAGAAAATATCAACATTCCTGTTGTTCTTCTGAGGCCCTTTGTTGTTGGGTGGATTGTAAATAAGGTTAATATGGAAGCCGAAGACAAGAAGGGTGAAGAGGTGTGGGAAGGGGGAGAGAAAGGAGAAATGGAAGGGAAGAGGGAGGTGATGGGAAGAGAGACGAGGGGAGGTGAGTCGAAAAAGAAAAGAGGATAGGAAACTGAGAAGGAGGGAAAGGGATGAGAGAAGAAGAGAGGAGAGGGCAGGTAAAGGAACGGGAGGGGAAGGGAGAAGAGGAAGAGGGAAGGCGGGGGAAGGAGAGAAGAGGGAAGGAGGGAAGAGGGTAGGTGGTGTAGTAAAATTAGGGGGGGGGGCCCACTAAGGAAGAATAATTACCATTTTTTGTGTGCTGGCTGAGTGTAATTACTGGGGGGTCTAATTTACCCCTCTCCTCTCCAGTGTTCCCCCTCCCCCTCCCCTCTCTTCTTGCCTCTTCCTCCCCCCTCCTCACTCATCAGTATATCCATCTTCCCACCCCCCACTCCTCTATCCTCCCCTCTTTCCATACCCCCTTCCCCTTCTCTCTCCACTCCTTCTAATATATTCCTATCGCTCCCTTTCTTCCCTTTCCTCTCAGTGCTTCGATTTGTCTCCCCTCTTTTCCTCCCTCCACTTCTTCCTCTCTCTCCCGTCCATTCACCTCTGCTTTCCCCTCCCTATCCCTCCCTGATAATACTTTCCCCTCTCTTCCTTCTTCCTATACAGTTCCCCTCCCCTCCCTCTCTCCCTCCGCTCTCATAATTCATTCCCCTCTCCCTTATTTTTTTTAATTACAGAAAGGGGAAATAAAAAAAAAATCTCATGTGTGTAAAAACCATTCTACCCAAGGAAACTCAAACAAGAGGGAGCCACCAGGTCAAGATAGGTCAAGATGCGTTGGTATCGAGACGCCTGGACACATTGTTTTGATAGGGGTCGTACTCGAAGTGGTTTTGGGAGATGTCGTAACACCTCTTCCTTAGGGATTTAGTCTGCGCATTGTTCCTCAGTATCTTCTTATTAGTGGTGCAAATTGTGTACATCATCGTGTTCACCACCACCACCACCACCATCGTCATCATAATCATTATCATCATCGTCATCGTTGTTATAGTCTCATATTTTCCTTCCTCTCATCTTCCCTCCCCTTCCTTCCCGTCCCGAGCTCCTCTTCCTTCTTTCCTTCCCTCTCCTTCCCATCCATTTCTTCTCCCCTTAACGCCCCTCTCCCTTCACTAGCTCCCCCCATTCCCGTTCCCCCTCCCTCCATCCCCGACCTCGCGTCATGAAGTCATTAACGGAAGTCATATGGAATTACTGGGGTTTGTGTGAAATTGATATATGAAGCAGGGTGGCTTGGGATGGCATGAGGCACTGCAGGACTGTATACTGGAAGGTGCATTGCTCTAGTCTCAGGCTTCTAGGACGAAACTAACGACCTCAAATATGATTATAATAGCCTGGCTTCTCCTGTCCTCACCTCCCCTCTCGTCTCCTGTCACCACTCCTCCCCTCTCCTCTCGTCCACTTCTCTTCTCAACTCTCTTTTCCTCTTCTTTCCTCTCCTCTTTTCTTTTAACTTCTGCCCTGTCTTCTTCTCTGTTTTCTCTTTATTCCCCTCCTCTACTCTCCTTTTCTCTTTCTTAATTCCTCTTCTCTCCTCCCCTCTCTCTCCCGCCCTCTCCAGCATGGCATCTTGAAGTCATGAGTTTAAGGCAGATGGAATATCCCTGAGGTTTGTGTAATTGATATATGAAGGAGGGTAGCTTGGAATGCCATGAAGGACTGATGTTGAGAAGGTGGTGGCATTGAAGAGGATTAAATATATGTAATTCGCGCTTATGTTGAGGTGGCTGCTCTAAGTGGCCTGGTGTAGATTCCGTTAACACCACTTCTTTAGCGATTTAATTTTTCTGTTGCCTTGTTATTCTCTTGTATGTTGATATTAAGGGATGTTGGTGATATTTAATAAAAGCACTGTAACGTGCGAAATACAGTAATGCCCTTTAGCGGCTCCGTGTTTAATATTTTGAGGAAGGTGAGACTAGATCAGGTATATATAATTATGTGACACCTACTCTTGTCCTTCCAAGAGTTGTGAATGTAGAAATAATCTCTCTCTCTCTCTCTCTCTCTCTCTCTCTCTCTCTCTCTCTCTCTCCATTGCTTTTTTGGAAGTTGAATATGATCATACAAATATTGCAATAATATTATTAGGAAGTGGGTCCTGGATTGAAGGGGTTGATGATGGTGGTGGTGGTGGAGGTGGTGATGATGATGATTGTGGTGGAGGTGTTGATGATGGTGATTGTGGTGGTGGTGGTGCCAGTGGTGGTGATGATATTATTGATGATAATATTGTTTATGAATTTTATCTCACAAAGAATTCTCAACCTTTTCCCTTTATTTTGTTAGGTCGTCTTGTATCTTAACCTTATTTTACGATGTTCTTTTAAAGTGGCTGCCTGGAGAGAGAGAGAGAGAGAGAGAGAGAGAGAGAGAGAGAGAGTGGAAAATAATAATAGTGAGTTGAGACAGTGGGGGGTGTAAGGTATAGAGGTTGGGGAATAGGGATTGGCGAGGGATTGGGGGGGAGCAAGTCTCTAGGGGAGGGGATAGTGTAGTGGGTGGAAGGGGTAAGGTGGGCAGGGGTGAGTAAGAGAGTCGTATGGTAGATGGCAGGGGTAAGGGATGGGGGAGAGAAGGGGGAACTTAGGGAGAGGATGGGAGTAGGTTAGAGAGGGTGAGGAGTAAGTTAGGAAGGATGGGAGATAAGTTAGGGAGGGTGGGGGTAAGTTAGAGAGGTGAGGGTGGGGGTAGGATAGGGAGGATGGGGGTTAAGATAGGGAGGGTGAGGGGGAGAGTTTGGGAGGGGGTGGGGGGTAAGTTAGGGAGGCTAGGGGGGAGGGATAAGTTAGGGAGTCTGGCCTCATAACATAATTACCAGGCTTCACAGACCTCGACCCCATTCTTAATTCTGACTCGCTACATTCTGCCTTTTTGGAGCCACTTGAGGGTCTTGGGGCTCCCGCAAATATGTATCTATCCTATCCTGTCTATCTGTCTGGCTGTCTATCCATCTGTTTGTCTACCTACCTGCCTACCAACCTGTCTCTCTATATCTATCAACCTACCTATCTACCTATGTTATGTATCTGTCTGCTGTATCCCACATGTATGAAGAAGCAAGCTCATGGCCTTTGGTTCCTTCTTCCTCGCATAAAAAAAAGTGTACCTGAATTGTTGATTAGGAAGCTAGACAGACAGACACACAGACATAGATAGATATATACTGTAGATAGACCATACCATACCATCCCAGTACTACACCACACTACCTTACCATACCGCACAACCATGATACCTTACCACATCATCATACCACAATACCCACACCAC
Organism: Coenobita brevimanus; assembly: GCF_032717465.1. Lineage (NCBI taxonomy): Eukaryota > Metazoa > Arthropoda > Malacostraca > Decapoda > Coenobitidae > Coenobita > Coenobita brevimanus. The sequence goes on along the minus strand of NC_136999.1, from coordinate 749,018 downwards.
ACCACCACAATACCACATCACACCACAATACCACACCACACCACAATACCACACCACACCGTCACACCACAATACCACACCACACCATCACACCACAATACCACACCACACCACCACACTAATCCTCAGGTGGTGGAGTTCCTTTGTACTGCTGAGCTGCTGGTGTCCGCAGGGCTATTCTCTCTCTCTCTCTCTCTCTCTCTCTCTCTCTCTCTCTCTCTCTCTCACACACACACACACACACACACACACACACACACACACACACACACACACACACACACACACACACACACACGTCTTTCTGTTTAAGATACAGTATTTCTCTCTCTCTCTCTCTCTCTCTCTCTCTCTCTCTCTCTCTCTCTCTCTCTCAGTTCACTTTACCAATCGCTTGCTCTCTCCAACACGTTCCCTTTCAGCAGTGGTATCGTCACTTCCAGACTTTCACACTCTCTCAATTTTCTCTCAATACCTCTTGCTCACTCTCTTACTCATATTACTTACTTGATGCATACTTGTTACTCATTCACAATTCAATGAACAGTTTTTAGTCAACCAGTCTGATTCTTAATGCTCCCCCCCCCTCTCTCTCTCTCTCTCTCTCCCTCCTTAGAAACTAATTAATTTTTCAGGTGTTGTCAGTAAGGCCCTCAAAGGAAACATTAGTGGTGTGTGTGTGTGTGTGTGTGTGTGTGTGTGTGTGTGTGTGTGTGTAAGTTAGGGGTAATTTGTAATTGATAAGAAATAGCGTGTTTGATTTTGAAGTCAGTGAGGATGTGAACATAAGAAGAGAGATTTATTGCAATGACGAAACCACTAGAATAAGACAAGAGGGGAAGGGGAGGTAATGTGGAGAGGAAGAGCTGAAGGAAATCAAATTGAGGAGAGGGAGGGAGAAAGGGGGGCGGATAGAAGAGAGAAGCGGAAGGGAAGGAAATGGTTCACGTGTAATATTACTTCTCTCTTGTTCCTCCACCTTCTCTTCTCCCCCCCCCTCTCTCTCTCTCTCTCTCTCTCTCTCATATTACACCTCAGTACCTCCCTTTATGACTTCATCTTGCTCTCCCAGACTGGCAACACTGTTTTGGGTATGGCAAGACTGGTACTCTTTTTTTTCTCCTTTGATCTGGCAACACTACTGTTTGGTATTTTGGGATGTGGCAACACTTGAAACTTTGTATTGTATTTGTTTTTAAACCTGGGAACATTGATACTGTTGATAATATTATTGTTATTATTGTTATTATTATTATTTGTTATTATTATTGATATTAATGTCTTTATGTGTACGTGTGTATTTATGTTTGTGTGTGTGTGTGTGTGTGTGTTCTCCGTTTTCTTCCTCCCATCTTCAGCCATGGAGGTAGGATACTTTCATGCCTTCTACCATCTTTTTTTCCCTCCTCCCCTCTACTCCCCTCCCCCTCCCCCCCTCGCCTCTATCTTTCTTTGATCTCTGGTGTGATTTTTGCGCCCGAACCGTCCTATCTAATTAACTCTTTCAATAGGGTGTTTTTGTTTCTCTCTCTCTCTCTCTCTCTCTCTCTCTCTCTCTCTCACCTGTCACATCCACACCTCCCTCATTAGCTCTCTCCCATTCTCCTCCCACGTTAAGTATCCTATCAGTAACTCTCTCTCTCTCTCTCTCTCTCTCTCTCTCTCTCTCTCTCTCTCTCTCTCTCTCGATTTTTCTCTCCTTTTCTATCACACATCGTGGTTAGATTTTTGGCAGAAATATTAGTATCATCATCATCATCATCATCATCATCATTATTATTTTTATTATTATTAAGGCGATACCCTGTAGGCCTCATTTTATCAGTCCATCTTTCTTTTTGCTCTGTTAGCCTTGTCTTTGGGTCATAGAATTAGGCTCTGTAACACAACCCTGATAGGCCCATTTAATCTATTGCTGTTTGCTTTCCTTTATTCTCGTTTAGACTCTCCCCCCCCCCCGCATCTTCTCTTTCTCTCCATTTCTCCCTCTCAGTCTCCCCTTTCTTCTCCCTTCCTTTCCCTCCCTCCTCTCTGTTCCTCTTCTCTCTCCTCTCCCCCTTCCTCTCCATCCTTCCCCCTTCGGTTCATTTCTCTCCTCTCCTACCCCTCCCAGCATCTTCTCTCTCCATCTCCTTACCCTCCTATCCTCTTGTCTATCCTCCCCCTGCCTCGCCTCCATTTCTCTTCCTCTCCTCTCCTCTCCCCCTCCCTTCCTTTCCTCTTCTCTCACCTTCCCCTTCCCTCATTCCATTTGTCTTCCTTTCCCCCTCCATTCCTCTTCTCTCACCCTCCCTCCCGTCCATTCCTCTTCTCTCTCTCTCCACCTCCTCCTGCATTTCTCATCCTCATCTTTCCCCCTTCGTCCTCCCCTCCCCTGCAGTCCTCTTCATCTCTCCCTCCCTCCCCACCACTCCTTTCTCCCCTTCCCCTCCCCCGCCTCCATTTCTCTTCCTCTCCCCCCCCTCTTCCCCATCCGCTAATCCCACATATATTGCCGCGTACAAACAGTTGGGCTGGGATTAATTATGTCTCCTTACGGTGATGGAGGGGCAAGGAAACATGGAGAGAAGGAGGGAGGGAAGATGGAGGAAACGGAGGAGGAATATAGAAGATTGGAGGGAAAGAGGAAGGAGGAATATGGAAGCTTGGAGTAGAGGACGAAGGTAGGAAGAGAGAGAGTGGGAAGCAGCCGTTTTTATCTCCTTACTGTGATGGAGGGACAGAGAAGGAGGAAGGGAAGTTGGAGGAAACGGAGGAGGAATATGGAAGACTGGAGGAAAGAATTGTGGAAGAAAGGATGGAGGAATATGAAAGATTGGAGGGAAAGACCAGTGGATGAAAGGAAGGAGGGAAGGCATTGTTTTTTGCCTTGGGGTGGTGAGGTGCCAGGAAGGTGAGAGGGAAGACGAAGAAGTGAGAGAAGGAAGGAAGATGGAGGAAAAGGAAAGGAAGGGAAGAAGTTGAGGGAATGTTAGAAAAGGGAAATAAAAGTGAGAGAAGGTGGGTGGGAAAGAGAAAGGAAGGAATATGAGAGATTGGAGGAGCGGATGAGGGAAGATGGAAGGAAGGAATATAGAGGAGGGGAAGGAGTGACTTATGCCCTCACAGTGATGATGGGGCAAGGAAGGAGGCAACGATAGAAGGGAGTTAACATAAGAACATAAGAAGAGAGGATAACTGCAGTAGGCCGGTTGGCTAGAGGAGTAACCGAATTACTAGAATGAGATAAGGATAGCAAAGAAGATGGCTCTCCCCCGCCCTCCAAACCCTCCAGCGGAAGCCGGCAGGAAAAAGTCAGAAAGAACCCCACGCAGTATAGAAAAACTGACGTGGACATCTTGTAGGAAAATGTGAAAGGAGAAAAAGAGACCATCATAGTGTAACCAAAGAAAGAAGATGGAAGAAAGGAAGAGGAGGCAGATGGAAGAAAGGGAGAGAAGGAAGATGGAGGAAAGGGAGAGAAGGAAGATGGAGGAAAGGGAGAGAAGGAAGATGGAGGAAAGGGAGAGAAGATGGGAAGGAGGGAGAGAGGGAGGGGAATGGGGGAAAGAAGGGAAGAAACGGAGAGAAGTGTAATGGAAGGAGGAAGGAAGGGTGAGAGGGGAGTGTGTTGCTTATCCCTGTCTATCCCTGCTTCACTCTGCCTCACCGTACCACTCCCTGCCTTATCCTCTGCCTCTCCCTGCCTCACCCTACCGTTCACCGACACCCTGCCTTATTCTCTGCCTCTCCTTGCCTCACCTAACCTCTCACTGACACTCTGCCTCAGTTCTGGCATTTTATCAGGGAATAATTTTTTGCATATTAAAAGCTTCGAATTTTTTTTCCTGCATAAAAACCCTGCCTCACCCTGCCGTCTCATTACGCCAACCCTGCCTCACCCTGCCATCTCATTACGCCAACCCTGCCTCACCCTGCCGTCTCATTACGCCAACCCTGCCTCACCCTGCCGTCTCATTACGCCAACCCTGCCGTCTCATTACGCCAACCCTGCCTTATTTCCCCAACCCTGCCTCACCCTGCCTAAGCGGGAACACTTTGACCCACATTCACGTCGGTTAAGGAAGTTTCCTAACACCTTTTCCGAAGCAATTTATTTTGTTTATTACATATTACTGTCCTGTTCTGTTACATAAATCCTTCCAGTATCGCCAAACCTTGCATAAATAACGTACACATAGATAGCAATTAGTCGTATCCCAATAATAAATCGCTAAGGAAGAGGTGATAGGGAGCTTCCTTATCAGAGGACAGTGAGCCCTTGCCTCCCACTCCCCCTCTGTTTCTCTCTACTTCTTCACTCCCCACCTGCCTTTCCCTGTCGCGCCCTTCCCCTCCCCCCCACCTCTCTCTCTCTCTCTCTCTCACACACACACACACACACACACACACACACACACACACACACACACACACACACACACACACACACACACACACACACACACCCTGCTTCCCATTATGGTAACTCTACCTGTAAAATACTCTTAATTACCTTCAATGCAAATTTCCCCTGGGAGGCGAGAGAGAGAGAGAGAGAGAGAGAGAGAGAGAGAGAGAGAGAGAGAGAGAGAGAGAGAATGTGTGGGTGTGACTGAGACAGACAATGTGTTAAATTATTGAGTTACTGTATGAGAGAGAGAGAGAGAGAGAGAGAGAGAGAGAGAGAGAGAGAGAGAGAGAGAGAGAGAGAGAGAGAGAGAGACCACCCCAGCAAGTTTCGGCAGGAGTGGATTACATCTTCGTCTTCTTTGCTTGCTTGCTTGTTGTTTATCACTGAATTCATCCAAGGCCCTGTCACAATTCCTGTCAGCCCTTTTGTCATTTATCTTTACATTGTTATCTGAGAGAGAGAGAGAGAGAGAGAGAGTAGGGCGGTGAGAAGGTAAACTTAACCCGCCGCATAAAGATAAGGAACTGACCACTACACTCTGTCTGTCTCTGTCTGTCTGTCTGTCTCTGTCTGTCTGTCTCTCTCTCTCTCTCTCTCTCTCTCGCTTTTGTTTTCCTCTCATATGCACGTGTATTGTTATTGATATTTTCCTTAAATATTTCTGCAGTAGAGATGTAAGATTACTACTACTGCTACTACTACTAGTTACTACTACTACTACCGCCACTACTGCTGCTACTACTACTAATACTACTGCTACTACTACAGTTACTACTACTCCTGGTACTACGACTACAACAACTACTACTACTACTGCTACCACCACTCCTCCTCCTCCTTCTGCCACACTTTTTCCCTACTATTCTTTCCTTGGTGACTTTCCTGCCTCATTCCTCTTCGCACCTCTTCAATCCAGTATCAACCAGCTTCTCCATCCCCCCTTTCTGTCTGCCTTTCTCCTCCTCCTCCTCCTTCCGAGTTCCGGTATATATTTTACTTTCGTCCTTTCCTGTAAAATTTTCATGCCATACCTTTTGACAGGACCTGCCTTGTATGGGGAAACAACCCGCCCACTACTGTGATCCTCTGACTTTGTGTTCCTCTCTCTCGCTCTCTCTCTGTATATATAGATGGTTAGATACACATTGGTATCGTTATCGTATTCTAGTAATCTAGCCTGCCTATTGTGGACCATCCGCACTTTTCCCTTTTATATTCTTATCTAAGTCTCTGTTTAACACACACACACACACACACACACACACACACACACACACACACACACACACGCACACACAGTCTACCTGGCTCCCTTAGGATGGATTATCTCCTTCACCTCTCCCTCCTGTCAATCCCCCCTCGTTTAATCCCTCCCTCACTCTCCTCCACTCCTCTTCCCTCCCCATCCCTCCTCTCCCCATTTAATTTTCGTCCCTTCCTCTGTCTATTTCTCCTTCCCTCCCTCCCAGATCTATAACCCCTCACTCTTCTCTCCCCACTCCTCTTCATCTAAATTTTTTTCCTCCTCCCTCTCCTCCACCCGCATCCCCCCCTCTCCTTGCCTATTTTCCATCCACTCCCCAACGTTCTCTTCCCCACCATCTCACTTTTCTTCCGCTCCCCTCCCCACCAAAATCATCTCCCTCTCCCCCCCACTTAGTCTCTCACCCTCATTTTCCTTTCCTCTCCCCACCCTTCCCCTCCTGCTTCCCTTCTTCCCCCTTCCTCGTTTACTTTTCATCCCTCTATCCTTCCCTCTCCTGCCCTTCTAATCCATTGCCCCTCCCCTTCTCCTCCCTGATCCCTCTTGAGTCTGTATTCCTCTACATCCACCTCATTTTCTTAGCTCACTCTCCTCCTCTCTTGTCTTTCCTCCATTGCTTCTTCCCTCTTCCTTCTTTCCTCCTCCGTCCTTCACGTTTCTTTACTCCCTTCATTCGCGTACTTCTCCCCCACCCCCCCTCTCTATCTCTCTCCACACTTGACCAATTCAGGCGAGAGGGGTTAGGGATGTTTGCCAGGTTGAACGAATGCACTCTAGTTTCTTTCTGCTCACTCTTATCGTCCTGCCGGTTCCCTCTGCCCCTCCCCATACCCCCATCACCTCCCCATCTCCCTCTTCATCCCCTATCACCTTCACCCTTATCATCAGTCATGCCTCCCTTATCTCTCCTGCCCCTTCTACCCTCCTGTCTGTCCCCCCCCCCATCCTAACCATCTCTCCTCTCTGTTTTAGATATTTCTCCTCCCCCTCATCATATGTTAGCTTATTTCCCATCTCCCATTCTCTGTTAGATAGTAATAATAATAAAAATAATAAAAATAATAATAATAATAATAACAATAATAATAATAATATTAATAAATAGCAAGAAAAACAATGCATCCTCGGAGTGAAGAATCTAATCACACTACCTGCCCTCCTACCTTAATCCCACCTGACTTGACCCAGCCGTCCTACACCACACCTGTTCTACCTGGTCCTAATGGTCTCACTTCACCTTCCTTCACTTCATTTTCCCCTTCCCTACCTTCCTTCACTTTATTTTCCCCTTCCCTACCTTCCTTCACTTCATTTTCTCCTTCCATACCTTCCTTCACTTCATCCAACCATTCCCTACCTTCCTTCACTTCATCCCACCTTTCTCTACCTATCTTCACTTTTTCTTCTTCCCTACGTTCCTTCACTTCATTTTCTCCTTCCATACCTTCCATCACTTCATCCAACCATTCCCTACCTTCCTTCACTTCATCCCACTTTTCCCTACCTTCCTTCACTTTATTTTCTCCTTCCTTACTTTCCTTCAATTTATTTTCTCCTTCCTTACTTTCCTTCACTTCATTTTCTCCTTCCCTACCTTCCTTCACTTCTTCCTTTTCCTTCATCCTTTCTCATCTCTCTCTCTCTCTCCCTCCCTTCCCTTCCTCGTTCCTCCGCAATCCCCCTCCTTTCCTCCTTCCATTTCTCTGTCGTCCTTCATCCTTCTTCATTTTTTCCTATGTGTTCCTCCTTCATATCTTCATGATTCCCTCCCTCCTCTCACCATTTCCCACCTCCCTCTTCTCTTCGTTAGCCTTTTAATCCACCCTCATCTCTCCATCTTCCCTCCCTCCTTCCCCCTCGTGTCATCCATCCTTCCTTCCTTCTCCATCTCTTCTTCGTTCACTCTCTCTCTAATCTCTTCCTTCATGTCCCCGTTTCTCCTTCCTGATCTCCATCATTCCCTCTCTTTTCCTTCCTTTTCTATATCCCTTCTTCATTCAGTGTTCCTCCTCCCACATTTCTCCATCATCATCTCCTCTCCTCCACCCCAGCACACCTGTCCACCCCTCCGTCTCAGGTAACCTTTAAAATATAATCAGGTGCTCTGCCGTTCGCTGCTCGGATCAGGGTCCTTCAAATATTACTCTGACAGGTCACAAGCTCTCGTTTCTAGAGTTTTATTCTTCGTCTTTTATTTCTTTCTTCCTCCCAATTTCTTAGTTTCCTTCCCAGTGTGTCATGGGGCCATGGAAGGGAGGAGGATTTTTTTTTTTTTTTTTTTTTTTAACCATCTTTCTCTCGTTCATACTCTTGTTCTATCTTACTTTTTAACCTTCTATTTCTCACTTTGTTATGGTGGTGATTTGGCTGGACTCTTTCTCTCTCTCACACACAAATGTACTCCAAGTGTATTTTATGAAATAGTACTTGTGTGTGTGTGTGTGAGAGAGAGAGAGGGGGGGGGGTAGATGGTGCTTGTGTGTGAGGAAGAGAGAAAGGTCAGTTTTTTAATCCTTCACACCCAGCCTTAACTGACCGTCGTCTCTCTCTCTGTCAGGTGTGGGCGATGGAATATTTAAAGAACAGCGACTGTCCCTCAAATTCAGTTTTGAGATTTTTAAAAAAATCGGAATAAGCCTGTCGTGTAGCGTTAGCCTCTCTGATTTTGAAGGCTTTGAAACAGGAAAAAATATAATTAAGGTATGTTATTGTCCACCACCCGGTAAAGGTCCTTTATAAAGGAGGTAGATATTAAAGCTAATCATCATCATCAGCAGGAGCAACAGCATCTAACACCACCACCACGCACTCATTACATTTTCATCTCTTCACTATCTTGCTGCTCCCATTCCACCTCCCATCATTCCTTTATCCTCTCTTTACCTTACCGTATAATGTATGCTGGCGTCACCATTTCCAGCCTCTTCATAGAAATCTTAAACTTCTTTCCAAAGCACCACATTCTTTCTTTGTGCATCACCAAATAATCCTTCGTGTAAGCAACAGGTCAACTCTTGAACTGCCTTTCTCAGTACAGTATTTCGTACAGCTTGTGATCTCCAGTCTTTTAAATGCAGCGTGTCCAGGCATCTTGAACGGATCTTAAATTTGGCCCATAGTGTGGTACTTTTTCTGTGAAGGAACAATCCTGCAGACTTGGCTCTTTCTTCCTTACATAAAAAAAGCGATTAGAATTATTGCTGCTGATTCTAAAACCCAAAGCACCAATCACTAGTGTCAGTATTACCTATACCCTTTGTACTCGACCCAAAATTTCCATCTCTCCATCACGAATACTTTGTTGTACTAAGAGGTTTGTACTAGAATATGGTTCTAGTCACGAAGAAGTGTTATGGACAGGATGTAGAGCCATAGTACTGTCTCTGCCATCAAGGTTGTGATATAAGCTGTAAAGGTATGAAATTGTGGGGTGAGTTAGTGGAGTTTAAAGCGATAAAAGTGATATAAAAACAAAGACATCATCTATTATCTTTATTAACATAAAAACTGACTGTACAGTACATAAATTCCTTTGCTTATTAAAAGAGTAGCAAACATGATGTGACTACATTAATTAATTAACTGTTGCACAATAATTACTTATTTAACACTGCAGGTGTTTGTTTAGTGAAAATCTAAAATAGTATGTTCAAGTATCAAATATATATCTATCTATCTATCTATCTATGTATTATCTATCTATCTATCTATATATGTATTATATCTATCTACCTATCTATATATGTATTATATCTATCTATCTATATCTATCTATCTATATATATATGTATCTATCTATCTATATCTATCTATCTATCTATATATATATATATATATATATATATATATATATACTGTATATGATAATAACCATGTATTATACGTACTATTAGCTATGTCTTTGTTGATGAACTAAAACTATTATTATCATCATCATCATCTTTTCAACTGTAAAAATAAATAAACATAAGACAGCAAATACTGTGACAGTGTGTTACGATACCACTGAATGTATCTGTATTAAATATGAAGGCCATGAGTGATTTACAGATGAGCTTATTATTAAGATAAATGACCCTCTGCTGCATACCCCAGATGCTTAATAGTGAACAATAGCCTGTTGACTGAACTTTCTGGAGAATACAGCTTCAGTGAAAAAAATGAATGAATGATCAAATGGATGCATCAAAGGAGTTCACTGCACTAAGTTAATTATATTAATACAGGTAATAGGAACATTATATAAATGACAGTTATCTGGCTCATCAGCTGGCCAGGCCACTAATGGAATATGGCAGGAGCTAAAACAAAAGGAACACCAAAATTGAAAAACTGAAAAGCAAATAAATCCCCCTACACATGACTGGGCAAAGACAAAATAATGGACAGCACAGGAAGAAAAAGATAATAAGAAAATCACCCATGAGCTTTACAGTAGGAATCCCCCAAAGACCTGTGCTGGACGAGAGGAACATACACTGGAGAAAAACTTGTTAATTTACCCAATATAAAAAGGAAATATTTTTTGACGAGACTACAGACCCTCCATTAGAGGGAAAACTAAAACTGCCTCATAGCTTTAAAATATTGCCGCCCTGACCTGTGATTTGTAAGAAGCTTTGGACATTGAAAGGAAAAAATATTGTGTACTTGATTCAAAGAGAGAGAGAGAAAGAGAGAAAGTTCTCACAGACCTTTGCTGGACAAGATGAACACACCACTGCGAAGAAAAAATATTACTCGTATTTCTTAAGGAGAAAAATGGAATAGATTTGAGAATACAGATAGGGGATGTCTTGTACTTTTTTTAAGCAAGTAAAAATGTAAATTGGGTCAAACTGGCACATACAGTTTCATAGGCAGCAGTGAAAAATTGATGGGCAGTTAATATTGGAAAGCCATTTGACCCTCTCCTCTCCCCATCCCCCAAAAGGAGGATTGTTGACAGTGGAGGAAGGGCAATTGGAGGCTGGTCTCCTGGGTTCACAGTCAGATGAACTGCAGGCTGGAGCTACTACTGCTGATAGGTAATTTTTAACTTTCTGTGGGTTACAAAAAAGTGGGGGACAGAGGGGCACTCTGAAGAACAATTGCACATGTTACTTGATGGTAAAAAAGGAAATAAAAATGATGAGACTGTCAGTCCTAAGCTCAGAGGAAGTTGTGAGATGTGTATTGTGATGAGATAGCATCAACAGAATTTGGAGCCAAATAATTTGGGAGATTTGGAGGCTTAGTGATATACAGATATTAAAACAGATACAAATAACAAGTACAGTTCATGCGAATAATTTCCAAAATATATTTACTGTTATGTACACGTTCATTTGGATGTTGTCTTTTACAGTATAGTACTTTATGCAACTGGAACATATTTAAACAGGTTAGGCTAGCCAGTGTTCAAAACCTTCTCGTGACAACAGTGAGGTGCACAAGATAGTATACTCCTTTTACTCTAAGTTGGCCTAAAATTGACATCCCTCCATCTTGAATGTTGAGTTGTAATAATAGATTAATGCAAGAATATGCTGCTAGTCATGATGAAGTGGTATGGACAGGATGTAGTGTTTTAGCATTGCCCTATTTTGCCACTGAATTATGTGAAATACACCACAGATTGGTAAAAACCTAGGCCAAGTTAGTGTGAAAGATGTATAGTGGAGGCTTGGCAGTCAAGGAGTTAAGATGTTGTGCAACCTTCTGTGCCCAGATGAATAACTATCATCATCATCATCTCTGTCCTTGTTTTGTACTGTTATGGTCCATTACTTTGTACCACAGCCATTGTATAAAGTTTGGTTATAACTAATGGGAACTTACATGTAGAAGCAAAATTCATGTTGACTAGGTACAGTAAAAACTTGTGGTATATGTTCCAAAATTCTATAACGTTTTCCATACAACTGGTACTTTAAATTTTGGGAAACAGACATACTATATTAACTTTACTGATGGTTTTGCCTAAGTAACTGTGGCCTTAACTGCAAGTCAGAAAATGGAACATATAAGGATTTACTGTGCCTGTTTCTTTGTACCACAGCCATTAAACTTATATTTAAGTAAAAAATTTAATAAGTAGATAAAAAAATACATGGTTACAGTAGTTTTAAGTACATACATTATACAGATACCACAAATTGCATCTAAAGGCCAGTTTCAGAGTAAAATTCATTCATTCATTCATTGCCAGACGCCGTGTATCCCGAACGGGGTGGCCAAGGTCTTAGAGTTAATTGTTTTACAGGGAGGGGCACTAATCCTCCACCAACCCCACTTGACAAGCAGGGAGAACGTTATGCCAACAGCATCTGGTGTTCCCAGGTGGTCACCCATCCAAGTACTAACCAGACCCAACGTTGCTTAAATTAAGAGATCAATATGGATGGGACTTAACCCAGGCCAGAGAGATAATCACTGCCTTTTGGGAAGTTGTCAGGATACTACCTAAAAAACTACCCATATACTGACATGAGCTTCAGCTTAATAGCCAGCCATGGTGAAGGCTATGGTGATATAAATAATAAAAATAAATAAGTATAATAACAGCCTCATAAATAACAGTGGCCACAGTGTACAGAAACAGTGAGCACAAAGAGTACAAAAAGACCTTAGGGTAAAAAACTGATGTTTGAATACAAAATAAGTTCAAAATGGCTTAGAGTACAAAAACATAGCTTAAAATACAAAAAAAGCATTAAAGAACAGTGACCTTAAGGGTAAAAAGAGTGTTTAAAAATTGCCTTAGAGTAAATGAAAAAAAAAAAGTAAAAAAAACTGGCCTTACATAACAGATTTGTTTTTCACTGTCAGCAACATATATTGCCTGGTATAAGCCGGAATAAAGTATGAAGAGGCACCCCAACCATGAAAGGGTTATGGCGGCTTTTCATATAATCGGGCACTATTATGTGGTAAGCCTGCACTGAACCTGTAACTGTCAGCTTTTTTGTCTGTGGATAATAGCCTTTTAACAGTATTATTCATTACTGAAAGTACAAACAAGTCCACTTTTCATTGCAGTGATCGCCAAGATGGTGATAGCGTAATCACTGGGGTCTGCATTTGCGATTGAAGTGTTCGTTGTTGACACAGTTATGGATCGTTTCTTTGGTTTAGCACTCACAGGTCTGCGTTTCCAATTAAAGCTGTATTTCAAGATGTGCCGTACATTCATAGCATTGTAATGAGCGTATTATATGACTGGATGAACAGAGATGGAATCAGCAGAAGAGCACAATATACTGTAGCAACCCCTGTATATGCTGGATGCTGTATAAAAAAAATTATACTGTAGTAATTTAAGGAGGGTAACTTAACTTTCGTCATTCAGCTCCTGCTAATCGAGAAGTGGAAACCCGCTTTTTGTGTCAGTACAACAAATACTGGACTAAGTTGTCTTAATTTACAGTTTACAGTAAAACAGCTGAAGGTAGTATATTCTAGTTAATTGACCAAGTGAGGAGAGGGATGCCTTCATGTGATGGCATTAATACAGTCTGGCAGTTCTACTCCTTGCTTTTACAATTGTCCTTCAATTCCCTATTGCCCAAAAGGTGGATGATAGCCTGCAGAAGGACAGGTTCAGCCTGCATTTCACCACCATTCGCATCCAGACGAGCTTGGGGTGGGCGGGTGCACATGTGTATTTTTGTATTCAAAGCAGCATATTTATTGAATTTACTTTGTGCTTTTATGCAGAACCAATCCCTTAGCACACAGAGATGATGTCATCAGCACATTATGACCTTTTGTTGCACTCTTTGGTCAAGATTGGTAGTACATAAGCTAACTGAATCAAAGGCTGTTGTCTTTAATTTTTATCTAAGTAGATGAATGTAAAATTGTTAGAATTTGCAAAAAATAATTAGATTTAATTTGTTGTCACACTGTGCGACTCACCGAGAGTTGTTATCAAATTCACCCAATTTCATCTCAGACAGTGATCCCATGCAATGCAGCCTTATTTTTCTTCTTCCTCCTGATCTACCCTCTCTTCCCACCCCTTCTTCCTCCACTGGCTCATCTTCCCTTTTCATTCTTGTCTGTTTTCACCTTTGCCTTTTACCCTCGTGCCATCCCTTCATCTTCTCTCCATTCCCCTCCTATTCCTCCCCTTCTTATTCTGCAGCTGATTGAAATGCGATTAATATATGGAACATTAGCGCCATAAATGGAATGGAAACTGAAAATGTATTTAAAAACTGAAATTGAAATGCTAAATAACAGGTTATTTAAAAAAAGCTGTTAATATAATGGAAACAGTAAAATAAAAAATGAATACCTAAAGCCAGGGAGCCTGTAATGTGATGTTCAGAAACTTGTGTAATAGGTCAAGAACAAAGGGATATTTTAAGGCAAGGTTCCTCTATAAGTCCATCATTTTAAAGCCAAGGAACTTATATTATGATGTTGTATTTCAGAAACTTATGATATAGGTTAACAAGAAAGTGATTTTAAGGAAGGGTTCCCCTATAAATCCCTCTTTTTAACCAGTTTGCTCTTTTCAAATTCAACAATCATCACAAGCCTTGTCTATCCATACGTAGACTGAAATGAAGGGATATTTTTACATAAGCCTCCCCCCCCCCTCCAAAAAAGGAAAAAGGAAAAAATATCCTTATTAACTTGTTCGCCCACAGCAAACCTACACCTGTATAACACCTATATACTTTCCCACACAAACCCACCCAGACCATAACCTAACAGACATATACATTTTATTTAACCTAAGCTGGATGTATGTTCCAAAAATAATATCTTTTACCCACTGGATCACAATAAACCCACCCCTATGCTTTCCCAAGACCAGAAACCCCCAAATTTGTCTTAAAAACTGAAGAATGCTATGGAACCAAAAAGATATGGATATTATTACTCCTAAAATTTACACTTTAGGTACAGAATGCAAAACCAATACAGTACCTGCACTTTTGTCACTGATAATTATTTGAAATTTAATGTGAAAATCAGCCACAAAATTTTACATAAACAGGAGCTAGAATTTTTGGCTTTCATTCTGCCCAAATTGGTACCACTATCCTTTCTTTGCACCCGGGAATTTTAAGTGGGGCTTATTTGTACATTCAGTAATAAATCAGTGTAATTTCAAAAAGTATCCTTTTGTAAGTAGTGGACATAACATTTCAGAGACAATTAACCAAGAATGCTCACTGATAAAGTAATTATATTAGCAAAAAAAAAAAAAAAAAAAAGCTGCAACTGCCATATAACAAGCTATGAAAACATCAGTAAATGTATCAGGCTTCAACAGCATGTGAAATAGGGGACAGACTACAGCTTCAGTGTACAGGCAGACAACACTACAAGACGAGCTTCATAACCACTTACATAAATCTGGTATACATGTATCACTGGATCTTGGTGATTTATTAACATATATATAATTACTATGAACTCAACAGCTGTAAATAATGTCTAGAAAACTTATCTGGAGGTGGTTCGATGTACTGAACGAAACTGGTCACTTCAGCTGGTTGCTCACGGAGATATCTTGTAGAGGTCATGTTGAAGGCTTGTCTTTGTGATGTAGTGAGGTGTGTTGTGATGTATGAGGTAAGGTGTGTGTGTGTGTGTGTGTGTGTGTGTCTTATGAGTAAGGTGCATTAGGTGAGTAAGTGTGTGTGTGTGTGTGTGTGTGTGTGTGTGTGTGTGTGTGTGTGTCTTATGAGTAAGGTGCATTAGGTGAGTAAGTGGGTGTGTTGTGAGTAAGATGCTTTATGTGAGTAAGTGTGTTGCAGCATGAGGGAGCAACATTACTGAATTGAGTTGTATTTATGTTGTTCATATATCTTGGCTCATGGTGGAGAGAGCTGGAGTGGGGTTGGTCGGGATTGGCAGGTAGATCAAACGAGTTATGAGTACCAGTAATCTCCCATCTACCCCAACTCAAAATGTTTCCATATTATCACTCCTTTTTGTGTGGCCTCTGTTGGTCTCTATCCACTTTCATCCTTTCTTTCATCACTTTGTCCACTTATGGAGATAAAAACTACTAATATTTCCAGTTTCCACCCAACGTTTCCCAATTTTCCTTATCATTTTCTTCTGTAAATTTTCAGTGGTTTTAGTATTTTATCCATTTTTCTATTCGTTATTTTCCTCCATTTCTTTATCATTACAGACTACAAGCACAAGAACAGTTTCTTCCATTTTTCATCACAAGGACAATTCTTCATTCCCTCATTATTCATTTCCTTCATCCTTTACTTGGTTGTCTTCATCTACCATTACCCAGTAATTCTCTTCATCTTTTCCATCATTTCCCTCATTATTACCGTCAACCACAACCCAGTTATTTACATCATAACCATTGTCTTCACACCTTTCATCACTGGGACAATCTTTTATCTCTTGATTTTCTCCATTTTCACTTTTGTCATGAGTGTCGGCTTTTACCCAGATATTCACACTGTTGCTGTTATTTTCAAGTGTTCCATTCAGCATTCCACCATCTTCCCCATCAACAGTTTGCTGGCTCAAGCTGTTTCCACAAATGCCCTGCACAATGCCTCCAGACCTGAAACTCTGGCTTAAAATCTGTAGTGCTTCAGCTCTGGGTCTCCCCCCCTTTGTGTGACTGTTGCCATTTACTTCAGAGTCACTCATTTCACCATCAGGTAGTTGTGGGGGTTCTGCACTGCTGACAGTCTTGAAGTTCCTCTTGTCAGAGTTGGGAGTTAATTGTTGAGCACTTCTGACGATCTCAAAGTTATCAGCACCACCAACAGAAGGAGAAAATTGTTGGTCTCTGCTGACAATTGGGAAGTTATCAGCACCGCAGTCAGGGGAAAGTATTGCTGTTTCCCTAGCACATTTTTCAGAGTTTCTTACCCTATGACTAGGAAGTTCACTTCCTGTTGGTTGTTGAGGTTGTGTTTCGCTGGAGACCTCAAGGTCATCAGTGCCACAGCTGGGGATAGGGCTGCATGCTTCCATATCTTCTTCTGTAATTGGCCTAAGGTCCAGAAGAGCTACAAATCTGGCTGCCCTCTGTACATCACGTATTTGGAGGACTACCTTTAAAAGTTGCTTCCAATCACCAGGGCCATAGTCAGGAGGAACAGACATTACTTCCCAGGCACATTCCTCAGCAGCTGTTATCCAAGCCTGCTCCCTGAATGACTGGAGGAGCTCTTCTCTGATGGCCTCGTACTTGTTAGGGTCATCGTTGGAGTGAGTAACGCTTTCTGTCTCCTCAGCACATTCTTCGGTGGTTGGCACCAGTACACCTTGGCTACGTTCGCTTTCCCTCTGTTGAGGTGCTGTTCTGTCAGTGATCTCAAAGTCGTTACTGCCACAGTCGGAAGAAGTGAGAATGTCGGCATCTATGTCATTATTTTTACTTGGGCACAAGGTCCCTGGTTCTTCATTTCTAGGGGTCTGCTTTTTGGCACTGCAGCTTGTCACTTCGTGGTTTGTTGGTTCAGACTCTGTCTCACTGGTGACCTCAAAGTCGTTAGTGTCTTCCCTGGAGAGAGTATGTCTGTCTTCTTCCCTGTCATCATCTTCAGTTGTAGTTTCATCATGGCCAGTCATCTCACCTTCGTCACTGCTGTCCTCCGAGTCTGTAGTGTCATCATCATATTCTGGTAGCGTTGTCATAAAGATGATTTTCACCCTATCATTGCCTACTCTTATTATCTCAGCAGTGAAAAGAATCCTGTTAAATGGTTGCTCATTCACTGGGTGCGCCTCGTGATAATTTTGTTCATCATTTAATTCAGCATTGTCATCATCATCATATAGGTAATCGTCATTATCATCACATAGGGAATAATAATCTTCATCTTCAGCAGAACGTGGAGAACTATGCCCGTAATAATATGGGTAACAATAATCATCATCGTATGCTGAATGGTAATCATCTTCATCAGGCAGAGAATGATAATCCTCATCCTCATCATGCAGAGAGAATTCATCATCTGCATTGTGTGCATTATAATTCACCGCAAGGATGTTGTTCATTGCATGTTCAGGTTGGTTGTCATTCATTGCATATTCATCATCTTGGTTGTTGATTATTTCATATTCATAATGATTCATTTCATCTTGATAATCAATCATTACATAATCATCATCATCATCATCATCATTACTACTATGATCGTCGTCATCACTACCATCGTCGTCATCGCTACCATCGTCGTCATCGCTACCATCATCGTCATCGCTACCATCATCGTCATCGCTACCATCATAGCCATCGCTACCATCATAGCCATCGCTACCATCATAGCCATCGCTACCATCATAGTCATCGCTACCATCATAGCCATCGCTACCATCATCTCCATCACTGCAGTCATCATCATCACTGAGATCATTGTTATTACTACAGTCATCAGCACCACTACAATCAACATCAACATCATCTAGCAGGGCTTTAGTGAGGTCAATGCCGATTATCTCTTCTATCACTGCTCGACCCTCCTCATTTACTGTAATGACGTCCCAGTCACTGGTATGGGAGGTGATCTCTTCTATGCTCTCTTCTTCCTGCATTTCTGCATATGTGTTGGGAGATGTGGCATCAGATGTCTTAGAAGATATGATTTCAGTTGTTTCATCTTGCTCATAGGAAATAGACTCATTACCATTTGTCAGGGTGTCATCAGTACTGTCTGGGTGTGGAGGATTGCCTACTCCAATTTTTAATGTATATTCTGTTAGGAACTGGGTGCTGATCTGACAGTACTGATTGGGCACATTTAAAGGCCATTTAGAAGCACTATTCTCTGTGTCCCAGCCTTCACAGTGCTGGTGGTATTGGTTTAGCCATGAGCTGACTTGGGTGTAGCGGTGTGTTGGGGTGATCGTGCATTGACTGGATAGGCGGCATCCTCCTTGATTTCCATTCATCTGAAAAGCTGGCATCCTCTGGGTTGTTGGGGCATAGCATTGTGTTGGGTTTACTTCATTTTGCAAAGGTGCCTGGAATCTTTCTTGATAACCATATGCCTCAGCAGCTGACCTCTCTTGATTTCCATTAGCCTCGCCAGGTAGCCTGTTCCATGTAGCATGTGAACGGTAAGGCTCTGCAGTTATGTGATCTTCTTGAGCAGCCTGGGATCTTCCTCGACTTCCGTATGTCTCGCTAGCTAGCCTTTTCTTCCTTTCAGCCCAACAGTAACGTCCTGGACTTGTTTTATATTGTACCCCCTGCTTCCATGTCGGTTGTATTTGTTGGGCTGCCCTTCGTTTGCAGTTAGCATAATCTTTTCTTGGAGCTGGTGGGGAGTACTGTTCTGCATTTACTCCATTTTCTGTAGGTGCCTGGAAACCGTCTTTACCAATCTCAACCACTAAACATTTTGAGTTTTGAGTTTCTTCAATTTCCTCTGGACTTTCATTTGTTCTGTCAGCTAGCTTCCTCTTTTTTCTATTGTAAGGATGCTTCTGTTTTGGTCTTGCTCCAGTTTTGATATAGGCTTTTGCTGGACTTGTTCCAGGTGATACAGCTGTTGTCAAACTTGTTGTTTCAGATACAGCTGTTGTCAAACTTGTTTCAGATACAGCTGTTGTCAAACTTGTTTCTGCAGATACGGGTGTTAAACTTGTTGTTTCAGATACAGGTGTTAAACTTGTTGTTTCAGATACAGCTGTTGTCAAACTTGTTTCTTCCAATATAGCTGTTGTCAAACTTGTTTTTGCTGATGCAGCTGTAGTCAGACATGCTTCTGCAGGTACAGCTGTTGTCAAACTTTTCTTTTCTGATTCAGCTGTTGTCAAACTTGTTTCTGCAAATGTAGCTGTTAAACCCGTTTCTGCAGATACAGCTGTTGTCAAACATGTTTTTTCTAATACAGCTGTTGCCAAACTTGTTTTTTCAGATGCTGCTGTTAAACTTGTTTTTTCAGATGCTGCTGTTGTTAAACTTGTTTTTGGAGATGCAGCTGTTGTTAAACTTGTTTCTGCAGATGTAGTTGTTGTCAAACTTGCTTCTGCTGATACAGCTGTTGTCAAACTTGTTTCTGATGATGATACGGGTGTTAAACTTGTTTCTGCTGATACAGGAACTTTTTCTTGCCTTCTTTCAGTTCCTAGAGAAGCTTCTTTTAATAGTCTCCCCTCTCTTTCCTGTTTTGCTTTTATGTATATTATTGTTTTGGTAAGAACTGCATGTAACTTTTTGAACATTTCTTCAAAATCTAGGTCTTTACTCAGACTCTTTGCAACACCTCTCCCTTTCTTCTCACATGCTTCAACAATTGTGTTTTTCTCCAGACCGTCTACAACAGGCATTAGCCCATTCTTGTTTGTCCCTGATCCATTGCCGTTCTCTGTCCCTGATCCATCGCCATTCACTGTCCCTGATGCATTATCATTCTCTGTCCCTGATCCATTGTCCTTGTCTGTCTCTGATGCATTGCTGTTCTCTGTCCCTAATCCATTGTCCTTGTCTGTCCCTGATCCATTGTCCTTGTCTGTCCCTGGTATGTTGTCATTCAGTGTTCCTAGTCCATCACTGTTCTTCCTCCCTGGTCTGTTGCAGATCTCTGTCTGTGGTCCATCACAGATCTTCCTCCGTGGTCTGTCACAGATCTTCGTCCATGGTCTGTCACCGTTACGACTGGTTTGCTTCATGAGATTAGGGAGGTATTGGGAAGGGCATCCAGTACTGCTAGCTCCAGCTGGCTTGAGATGCAGTCCGGCTTGGCACTTCAGCTGACCACTTTGGGATGGAGGTGATCCGAATCGGGACAGAGGTGATCCAAGCTGGGATGGAGGTGGTCCAAATTTGGATGGAAGTGTTCCAAGCTGGGATGGAGGGAATCCAAATTGGGTTGGGGGTGGTCCAAACTGGGCTGGAGGTGATCCATACTGGGCTGGAGGTGATCCATACTGGGCTGGAGGTGATCCATACTGGGATGGAGGAGGTCCAAACTGGGATGGAGGAGGTCCAAACTGGGATGGAGGAGGTCCAAACTGGGATGGAGGAGGTCCAAACTGGGATGGAGGTGGTCCAAACTGGGATGGAGGTGGTCCAAACCGGGATGGAGGTGGTCCAAACTGGGATGGAGGTGGTCCAAACCAGGATGGAGATGGTCCAAACTGGGATGGAGGTGGTCCAAACTGGGATGGAGATGGTCCAAACTGGGATGGAGATGGTCCAAACTGGGATGGAGATGGTCCAAACTGGGATGGAGGTGGTACAAACCGGGATGGAGGCAATCTGATCTGTGACGAAGGCAATCTGAATTGGGACGGAGGCAGTCTGAGTTGGGACGGAGGCAGTCTGAATTGAGATGGTGGCAGACTGAACTGGGATAGGGTTGGTGTACACTGGGATGATAGTGGTTCAGTCTGGTATAAGTGTGGTCCAGATTGGGTTGCATGTGGTCCAGTTTGGTACAAGGGTGGTCCATACTGAGATGGCGGTTGAGTTTGGTGCTGAAATGGTCTGGTGTTGCACACATGTTCAGTTCTGTACTGAGGTGGTCTCATATGGTGTGGAATTTGGTGCATAGGTGATCCAACTCCACAGTTGTTGTCAGGAAGATGAGCTGTACCCATGAACATATGGTACAGCCTGCCAACACTGTCATACTGTTGAGTGGTTGGTTGAGGCACCCCAACAGTATTATGTCTTCCAGAGGCTTGATTACATGATGTTGATGTGTGTATATGACAACCACTCATATTTGCTGGAAAAAAGAAGAAAATTATACCTAACTTACACGGATGAATTACAGTACTTTCAAGTAACAAGTTGTATCTATAGCCAGACACCTTAATCCTGTTAGTCACATGCAGACCGCCTCCATGACGAACTGTCCCCTGCCATTTTGCTACCGACCCCCCAACGTACACCCTCCTCTTGCCTATACCTCTACTCCATCCCTCCATCTCATCCTCAATCTCCCCCTTCCTCCACCCCCCTCACACTCATAGTACGTTTTTCCTTCATTTGAAAGGCATTGTACTTGTTTGCCTGTGTCAGCTTTGTCCACCCCACAACAGCCCTCCATGATGCATAATCTCTTGCATCTCCTTCCTCTACCCCCATACAGATTGTAATACAGCCTGACTATCTGTAATGCATCATTTTTTTTTTTTTTAGTGCACTCCACCAGTAGTGTGACTTATGACCAGTGGAATAGAAGAATTTTTTGCACAAATTACATCCACTTTTGGTGCTAAATCCAACACTAAAGCCCCTCAAGTCCTACCACTGTGGATAAAACATGACTCAACCCCACCACATTGTGCACTCACACACATAGCCACAATCTCTCTAACCAGCCACTCTTTGATCCCATGCTTTCTTACTGCCCACTTAACCACCTCCCTAGGGACTCTGTCGAAGGTCATCTCCAAATCAGGAGAAGCAGAGTACGCCTTTTCTTTCCTATATATTTATCCTCAAGCTATCAGAAAATGAATATGACATCAGTTGTTCCTTTGTCAGGCATAAACCCAGACTGCATCTCATCCGTATTCACTCTTTTCCTTATCATACCTTCTAAGACTCTCTCCATTCCTTTCATTATCTGGTCCAAAGGTTTTATATTTAATATATAAAATAAGCATCACGGGAATGATGGGGCTAAGTATGCAATAACTGGTGGCACTGTAAAATCAATGCACAGCTCTTTAAATTTTTCCACTCTGACACAGGGAAGGCAGGAGGATAGTTTAGGAGGGGGATTGATGTATTCCTATTGAACACCACCTACTACTTCTCAACAACACCTTCCCTCATATACTTGCATCCACAGTACAAGTAGTCCCCTAGTTACATGGAGGCTATGAGTATCAGGACACCACTGTATGTATGACCCACCCCCCCTCCTCCAACTTTTTTTTTTTTTTTTACAGAACCAAAATTAAAGCAGTAAAATTTGTTAATACACCTAGAATGCTCCAACATTCGATCCCCCAAGTATGCTTAAACTTGAACACAGGAAAATCAGTTGAAAATGAAAAGTCTAGACAGCCTTAAATTATAGTGATTTTTCTTTATAGATTAAATAAAGTTAACATATGTAAAATAAGCCTGCATTATGCAAGTAAAAATCTTCCATCTTTCAACAGCCAGATGCCTTAATACTGTAAGGAGTGACCACAAACAAATTGCCTCCATGTTACCCTGTTCTCTGCCACCCCCCCCCCCCAGGTCACACCCCTCCACCTTCAGTAACACAAGTCTATTTACCTTTCCTGCCTTGACTGCAGTCACTGCTTGATTCGTGGACACTTGACTGTGACGTAGTGGAGTGGGGTGCATAGTATCGTCCACTGTCCACTCTCTCACTTAAGCATCTGTAATTGAAGTGATGCGAGAGGAAGGAGAGGCTAATGGGCTTGTGTACAACCCAGCACAAGGCAGTAAAGAAGCAACACTCACCATGGCGAAAGCAGCACATGTGGCTCCATCCTGAGGGTCCACTGTTGTTGTTCATGTTGGTGTACTCTTCACTTGGCATCAGTTCGTTGTGGGGAAACTGGGCCCATCCAAGTGCCCCTCCTGTTGCAGTTGAGCCGCGTTTGGTGTACCAAAGATTTTTGTCTGTGACAATTGTTTCAAGAGGTGTGATATGCTGGTCATTCTGTCAGGGAGTAGACGATAATAATACTTAATAATAATAATAATAAAAATAATAATAATCCATCCATCCATCATCCAATCCTACATTGCCTCATGAGGAGCGTAGGAGCCCGGGGCTAGGCAGTTGGTCCCAACATTTAAGATGAGTGAATAATAATAATAATAACAACAATAATAATAATCTACCTGTGATAGGTGGAGGTGCTCAACATCCACTCACCCACTGTAAGGATGCCTTATGGTCTCTGCACTGAGTGACAAGCCAAATGATCTCCTGTACCCAGGAAACCATTTACTACCCTGGGTGGTAACCACATAACTTTTTTTTTTTTTTGGGGGGGGGGAGTGCCCCCCAGATTCCCCTATCTAAAATCACTCAATCATGGCAGATGTTTCAGAGAGCCTTGGAGGGCCCAATACCTGCCTAGGGCCCAAGCCAAATAGGCAGACTCGTATGGCCATGTGGAATGTGAGAGATGTGAATGAGGAGAGCAAGAGGGTGGAAGTGGTGATTGTGTTTAAGGGTCTGAGATATACCGTGATGGCATTGTGTGAAACAAAGATGAAAAAGTGTGAAGTAGAGGAGTGGGAGGGTGTGAAGTGTGCATGGTCAGGCATAAATGGGAAAGGAAGATGCAAGGAAGGAGTTGCTTTGTTGATGAATGAGGTGTGGCAGAGTGGAATGAGACATTACAAATGTTTCAGCTCAAGATATATGTATGTCAAGTTCAAGTTTGAGAAGGTGAAAGTAGCTGTGCTTGTAGCGTAAGCACCATCTGACGACAGGAGCAAGACGGAGAAAAACATGTTTTGGGATGAGCTGGATGAAGCAGTGGGAGAAATTCCCAGGAGCTATAAAGTGATCATAATGGGTGATATGAATGGAAGAGTGGACACTGTTCCTAAGGATGACATAATGGATTTTAATGGAGTACCTCATGAAAATCATAATGGGATCTGACTGAAGGAAATGTATCAGGAAAGGAGGTTATGCATATGTAACTCGTATTTCAAACAAAGATGCACATAAATATACATCATATAGAGGGAATAGGGATCGTGTTGAAAGGAGTCTGATTCATTACATGCTCGTAGTGAGGTCGATGCTTACGAAGGCTGTGAGAGGACAATGTGGAGGTCTGTTAGATCATATTATTGTCGTATGCAAGATCAAACTGAGAGGAATGAGGTGGACCAGGAGAGAGAGGAATAGCCAGGGAGAAAGACTGGAAGTCAAGTGGCTGAGGATCAAAGAAATGGGGGATGAATGCAGGACCAACGAAGGGGAGGAGTTGGAATCAGTGAATTGGAATGAAATGGATCTGGACAGCCTGTGGAATGCATATACCGGGTAGGGATTGCTTAGTTAGGAATGTTAAAGCGGTGTGTGGTGTGGCAAGAGTAACGCCAAAGGAGAAAGATATGGCATGGTGGGATGAAGAGATTAAGAGAGCAGTAGGAAAAGAGGAAGAAGTGGCTAGAGTGGTTACAGGACGGGGGTTCAATTGAAATAAGAACTGAATATACTGAGAGCAAGAAGTACATAAAGAGACTAGTGAAGAGGAAAAAGGAGGTAAGCGATGATCTACAAAGAAAAATGAATGCACATTACGCTGAAAATAGGAAGCTATTCTGGAAAGAGGTGTGGAAATGTATTAGTGACAGCGGAAAGAAATGTGAAAGTGTGAAGGATGTAAGTGGTAGATTATTAACCCATGGGAAAGTAGTAAAGACCAGATGGAAAGAATATTTTGAAAGCCTCATGAATGGGAACAAAGAGAGTAGAGCAGCTGTAAAAATGATTGGTTTGGGAGGTGTGCAGAGAAGGAATGCAGTGCCAGGAGACGTGACACTAGCACAGGTGAAGAGTGCTGTGAAGCGGCTGACAAATGGGAAAGCAGCTGAGGTTGATGAGGTGTATGCAGAGATGATTAAGTGTAGTGGATAGAGTGGAATGAAGTGCTCGTTGGAGATATGTAAGAAGGCATGGATGAGTGAAACTGTTCCAGCAGAACGGATAATGGCTGTGATTGTACCCCCGTACAGAAATAAGGGTGAGCGAAGTGAGTGCAAGAATCAATATGGCATAAGTTTATTGAGTGTTGTAGGGAAGGTATATGGAGGAATTATTATAGAGAAGGTAAGAGATATCAGAAGTCCTCGTGAGTAAAGAACAGGATGGTTTTAGGTGTGGCAGAGGATGTGTGGATCAAATATTTGCAGTGAGACAGATAATGGAGAAGGCTTGTGAGAAGGACTATAAGGTGTTTATGGCATTTATGGATCAGGAAAAAGCATACGACAAAGTAGACAGAGAAAGACTATGGAAAGCTTTGCGCATGTATGTAGATGGTAAGCTGCTAGGTGCCATCAAGAGTTTTTATGATGGTAGTGAAGCATGTGTTAGGATAAATGGGCATCTAAGTGAATGGTTCACGATCAGTGTGGGTGTGCGACAAGGTTGTGTGCTGTCCCCATGGCTGTTGAATATATTTATGAATAGGGTGATGAGAGAAGTAAAAGCACGAGTAATGGAGAGACTGATGGTGTTAGTAATGAATGGTGATGGGTGGAATATTTTAAGTTTGTTGTATGCTGATGATACAGTGCTACTTGTAAATACCGGACACGAACTTGGTTAGACTAGTGCAGAGTTTTGCTTGTGTCTGTGAGCGTCGTGCCTTGAAAGTAAATGTAGAAAAGAGTAAAGTGATGGTAATCAAGATAGGTGACTCCCAGTGTGATGTTACAGTGAATGGAGAGAGACTGGAACTGGTGAGAGAGTTCAAATACCTGGGTACAGTGATAGAAAAGAGAGGAAAATGTGCAAAAGAAGTGGAAAGTAGAGTGACACAAGGAAGGAAAGCAGCTGGTGCTACATCTTGACATCACTATGTACAGTTCTTACACTTACAAGAAAATATTCACAACTTGATTTCACTATGGATAGTCCCTTCACTTACGTGAAAATATTTACAACATGCCTTCACTATGTACAGCACTGGGTGAGGCACACAGGCAAAGTGAGTGTGAGGGGGGCAGTGAGTGGGTGTATGGCCTTGACTGCCTGAGGCATGATAGAGGACCAGTTAACATACATGCCTGCCAATTTTTACCCGCGAATCTTGAAAAATGTGGTCACAGTGAATGTTTTAATTTTAATCCGGTTTAAAACGGCACTGGCACTGACCGCAGATTTTTGTTAGACTGTTTTAAAACGGCACTGGCACACGGCGGGTTAAAAGGGATCAGTTTAATAATGATAACAGTAGTAGTAATAATTATCCGGTCATATCTAATAATGATAACAGTAGTAGTAATAATTATCCGGTCATATCTAATAATGATAACAGTAGTAGTAATAATTATCCGGTCATATCTCAAAAAGGTATAATAATTCCTCCTTGAACCTGGCTTCATGCAACACAGCTAGAAAACAAGAAAAAGAAAATAATAAAACTGTAGAACTTAACAGCATACCAAGTGAAATAGCCATGTGTTCCATGATAACACTGACATACCTGATAAGTGCTACTGTTACTCTTCCTCCTCCTCCTCATCATCATCATCACTATCATGACCCTTTTTCATCATGAATATGGAGTGAGATGTGAATCAGAAAATAACTATCAGCAAGTGGGAATTCCATCAGTAAGGCACCCAAGGAAGTATGTCAGATGCACAGTCACACATCCTGAAAACCTGTCATCATCACCAGTCATCAGCCATCATCATCGTGACCTTATTTTCCTACCTAATGATGATGTGAGGTTCAGCCCAGGAAACAAGGAAAGAGAAAGTACAAAAGTGGGGAAAACTATCAGCAACAGCTTACCAAGGGAAGAAAATCAGGTGTTGTACCTACAGCCATCCTCAGTGCCTGGGGGAAGCCAGGGTCCACCTCAAACCCCCACCATATGCGAGGTTCATGATTCCAGAGCCTTGTCTTGTCCGGAGTGGAGTGGAGTCACAGAGCCCAGTCAGGGAGTGGAATGGAGCCACCGAGTTCCGTCAGGGAGTGGAGTGGAACCACAAACTCCTGTTGGGGAGTGGAATGGAGCCACGGAGTCCTGTCGGGGAACGGAGTGGAGCCACGGAGTCCTGTCGGGGAACGGAGTGGAGCCACGGAGTCCTGTCAGGCAACGGAGTGGAGCCACGGAGTCCTGTCTGGGAGTGGACTGGAACTATGAAATCCTGTTGTGGAGCAATACTGAATTAGCCTTACTGTATATTCAATAAATCAGCCTTACTGTGTATTCAAGTTGCTCCCCCCCCCCCTCATCCTTGACATTTGCAGACAATTTTATTCTGGCAAGAAAAGGCCATGCTATTATCAGGGGTGTTTATAACATGCTAGGTCTTGGGCAAGAACAGTAAGCCTTGTTTTAATGTAATTTATCTGTTTCTGGCCCCAATGTGGGATCAGACTAGCATCACATAAGGCAGCACATGGCTCTAATACACGTCCACATCCTGCACAGTAAACAACCTCTCCAGATGTGAAAGTTTAGAGCGTAAAGAGTTACATGCACCAACAGACAAAAAGAAAGTTAAGGAGCATTGTAGTGTTAATTTGAATTTGCTGGAAAGTGTTAGAAGTACCCTGAGATGATTTGGCTATGTGGAATGAATGGAAAATGAGACTGACTAGGAGAGCTGTGTGTGAGTGAGGTGGAGGGATGGGGTGGGGAAGTCTGTAGCTGTGTCAAGATGATGGAAGACAGGGTGACATGGGAGAGATATGTTTGTGGCCATCGATTTCAGGACTAAGATATCTGGCTGTGGATAGCTACAGAGGGTATAACTCTTTCATTCTAAAGGAACTGTATCAACTGCAAAGCCTATTTGCAGCCACATGTGTCTTTACACTTGTCCTTTGTTTTTGGCTTCTGGACATGGGCGAGACCTCAAGTACTGCATTGTATTGTTTATAAAAGCTCCACTTTGCATACAGTAAAACCTTCATATAATGGACTTGTGCAATCTGGACTAATGTCTGATGTATCTGAAAAAGCCTGGCTTAGCAGGGGAGAAGTCCGGACATCACTCATCGGAATTTTGCTTTTTCCGGAATGGCTTGGGCCCCAATTAGTCCATTACAGTGAGGTCTTGCTGTAACTGTTGGCCTCAAAAAGTACTGCATATTATAATAAACTCTGTAGGCTGTTTAACTCCACTCCAAAGCCTGGGCTGAATTTTAAAAATCTCAAGGCAGCAAGGAAAGTGTCACTGGAGTGAATTTGGTAACATTCCTATTTATGCCATTACAGTATTAACCTCCACTATTCCATATTAATTTTCTTTTCTTCTGTTTTCAGGTAGGCTATGTTGGTTGTTTCTTCCACAGAAGGCAAGGAAGGGGTGAGTATATAGGACATGCTCAGTGTAGGCTTAACTTCACCTCTTCCCTAGAAATTTATTATGCATATTAAAGACTAACATTTTCTTGTGTATCAGTTTTATTGCTTTAATAGACAATTTTCACCAGTAACATACAAAATGATGATGATGATGATGATAATGAGGTGTAATATCTGGGTATCTGGCAATATGGAAAATAGATCAGTAATTTACAACAGATGGTTTTGAGATGTGTAGATAAATTTATGATTGGGAAACAGAAAATTTTTGTAAAATGCTTACTAATTTACTGATTAGACAGTGATCATATGGAGTAGATGGGAAGTTGTTGGATGCTGTGAAGAGTATGTATGACGGTGCTAAGGCTGCAGTGCGTTTGGATGGTGAACTGAGTGAATTTTTCTCTTTGAAGGTTGGGTTGAAACAGGGATGTGTTATTTCTCCATGGTTGTTCAGTCTGTACATGGATGGGGTAATAAAAGAGGTACAAGGTAAGACAGTGGATGTTGGAGTGGCCCTAGTGAGAAAGGGTAGTGTTTGGAAACTCCCTGTACTGTTGTTTGCAGATGATACTGTGTTGTTGAGTGAAGATGAAGGGGAGCTGCAAGGCTTGGTGGATGAGTTTGGGAGAGTGTGTAAGAAATGGAATCTAATGGTGAATGTAGGGAAGAGTAGAGTGATGGTCTTTGAGAGAGGTGAAGTCAGTGAATGTACAGCGAGGTTGGATGGTGAGGAAATGGAGTATGTGTGTATGTTTAAGTACTTGTGGAGTGTAATCAGTAAGGATGGAAGTTAGGAGCGTGAAGTGCTTGAAAGGGTACAACAAGGAAGAAAGGTTGCTGGTTCCTTGAAAGCAGTGATAAGAAACAGGGAAGTGAGCATGGAAGTGAAAAAGTTACTACATGACAGTACTGTGTTGTGATACCAACTCTAACGTATGGAAGTGAAGCTTAGACATTGTTAAAAGGAAATGAGTTCTTTAAGAGGAGCCTGTGGAGTCACATGGAGAGACAGGCTGACAAATGAGGATATAAAGGAGCGTTGTGGTGTGGATGTGGATGTGATAGGAAATGTTAAGAGGAACACACTGAGGTGGTTTGGCCATGTGGAGAGGATGGAGGGTGAGAGACATGAGGAGAGTGTATGTGAGTGAGGGGGAGAGGGAGGGGGAGGCTAAGGATGAGATGGAGGGATGGAGTGGAGAGGTATAGGAGATAGGGGTGTGTGAGTTGGGAGCAGGGCAGTGAAATGGCAGGGGACAGGGTGACGTGGAGGCAATTTATTTGTGGCCACCCCGTACGGGATTAAGGCGTCTGGCAATAGATAGATAGATAGAAGTGTTAATTATAACACACCAGTAAACTCATTGAGTCACATTGCATAGTGGAAGCAGTGGTGGGAGGAGGAATGACAAGACCCGAGTTTGAGTATGAGAAAGTAGGGAAAAACCGCGCTAACAAAGACACAGGTGGGGAGTCCAACTTTGGCCAAGTTAGCGGAGCAACATAATTAACCCCAGAACAAATGCAATCAGGTCTGGGTCGACTCCACACCGCCAGAGTGGGGAGAACACATGACAGTTTTGTTCCTAATGAAACAGCTTGGATGGATGGTTCTGTCTGAGATCTATAATTCTGAAAGTGAATATAGTCCTTTAATCTGAATTTAATGCATACATGTTGATCTGGAAAATAAAATGTGTATGTTGTGAGAGGTAGACTGAAAGACCCAGGACAAGGTCATAGTATGACCTCAGGGATAAGGGACTGAATAGGGAGGCTGCCATAGATCAAGCAGTGTGGAGAGCCACCATTAGGTGACCAAGGCCGACACATGCATGTTGGAGCCTTGATAAATGATACAGTATGATACATGTCTGTGGCCAGATGCCTTAATCCTGATGTGTAGAGCCGTGACTAAATTCCATCCTCTGAGATCTGGCTGCCCTCCCTCCAACTCATCACCTTCATGGCTCCTCCTTAACCCATCATTATCTGGTTATCTATGTCTATACCCACAAGCCTTAACCCTGGAGGGAGTAGCCATGAATAAGTAACCCCCAGGTCACCTAGTCCTCTGTAATCAGGCTGTCCCCCCCCCCTCCAACTTACACTACCCTCATTCATACATCTCTCCAGTCCATCTATACGGCTCAGTATGTTGTACAGCTGCATTCCTACATACAAGATTTATTGAATATCTGAAGGAAGTTTTAAACCAGATTGGGTAACCACGATAGCAGTAATGTTAGTCTGAGTGTGTATTATCTATAACTTGCTACTTCCAGACAATATTTCTTTATTTTAGGGAAGGCTTCTAGGGGGATTGTAGTCATTAGCCCCAAGACAGTTCTTTCACCTTGACCCAAAAGTGCCATCCGTCCATCGTGAACACCGAGGGTAGAGGACTAGTGATGTTATTGACACAGACCTTCGTGAATCGTGATACTGGCAGCAAAGGGACGAAAATCAGGGCAAAGTTGAGGAGATAGAACTACAGTAGCCTAATGTCGGGAGGGAGACACACATTAGAGCTTTGTTATTTTCTCCCACGTCTCGAGCTACACAGAACCCATTTCAGAGTTAGAGTAAATAGAGATTTCCAGCTCTAACCAGTTTCTGTCCCACCCTACACTTCCTCTTGGTCACAGTGGATCTACATAACTGAACTAACTCAGCCCACCTTAGTGAGGGGAATGGCTGCCTCAGACTCCAAAAAATATCACAGAATCAGTAGCGACCTTGGTATTACACGCGGGTCTCATGGGCACACGCTCTGCTCCATCCCCCTACGAGGTGGTGTCCGTGGTAACTGAATTAGGCGACTTAGGCAAGTTGGCAACCGCGGCCTGTGTAGATTGGTTGACATTTTTGGTGACTTCGGTTCGGTTTGTGATGAAATGCAGAATTGGGTAATTAACTCTCTCTCTCTCTCTCTCTCTCTCTCTCTCTCTCTCTCTCAATTAATATGCTATACAAGGCTGATAGGTAATAGCCAGTTCAGTGTGTATGTATATTCACAGATTGGCCTAATGAAATGTGAATAGGTGTGCGTAATTGAGGTGGCCTGTCATTCTAACCTGCCAGTTGTCAACGTACTGGTCATTGCAAGAGGGAAGGTTGCGCAGGCGTGGCGACTGGTTCAGGTTGACTGGAAACAGGGTGGAGGTATGTGAGAGGGAGAAAGGTGAGGGGGAGACCGAGGATGAGATGAGATGATGGAGTAGAGAGGTATATGAGAGAGGGGAAGACCGAGGATGAGGTGGAGGAATGGAGTGGAGAGGTATATGGATATAGGAGAGGGTGAGGGGGACCGAGGATGATGTAGGCTTTATAGAGGGATGGAATAGAGGTATATGAAAGAGGGGGAGGGGGAGACCGAGGACGAGATGTAGGGATGGAGTAGAGAAGTATACGAGAGAGGGAGGGGGACACCGCGGATGAGGTGGAGGGAGGGAGTACTGACATATGAAGGAGGAGGGGAGAGGGAGAGGGAGACCGAGGATGAGTAAACATATGAGAGGGGGTATAAGTTGGGGGTAAGGCAGCGAAGTGGCAGGGGGACAGGACGACATGGAGGCAGTGTGTTTGCGGCCACCCCGTACGGGATTAAGGCGTCTGGCTGTAGAGGGTAAACAGGCCTAGTGATGGCTGGGAGAGGGACGCAGTTTAGAGTTTGAATTCCTTATTTTCTCTAAGGTTTCAGGCTACACAGAACCCATCGTCAAAGTCTGGAGTTCTTTAGTCCGAAATAGAGAAAAATAAAGAATGCCAACTGTAAGCTGTCTCCCTCCCACCCAACATTTCCACTTGGATCATTTACTCGTACTTAGTGTAGGAGGCAAGCACCATGCGTTAGAACTATTACAGGAAGTTTGTATGAGTGGAAACAAAAGAGGAAATTAGTCGTAGAGAAAGAGAGAGAGAGGAAACGCGGTGAGGGACCAATGGAAGAATGGAAATAGAGATGAAAGAAATAAATTGAGAATAGGAATGGAGCAAAGATGAAAAAAGGAATGGGAGGGAGAGGGGGATGGGGAGAAGGGGGAGGAGCAAGGGGTGAATGGAAGAGGGAAGTATGAAGAAATGGAAAGTGAGGAGAATGACAAAGAAGAGAGGAAGTAAGGAGAAAAGAGAGGGGAGATAGAGCAAGAGGGATGAAAGGAAAGAGCAGGGGGGGGGGATAAAGGAGGAAAATAAAGGGTTGCGATAGAAGAGGAAATGAGTAAAGTATGAAGGAAGATGGTGGAGAAGAGAGATGGAAGATAGGAGGGGATGGAGAAAAGAGATAGAGGGGGGGGGGGACAAAGGGAAGGAGCAGGGAAAAGAATGGAAGTATAGAGGACTGATAAAGGAGGGGGAGAGAGAGAGAGAGAGAGAAATTGTTTGCTGGGACAGAGAGGACATGTTTGTTTACAGTCAATCCTTCTGATGCCGTCGCTCTCACTTCTGTTGCCCCGAGGATTTAACAAACACATTTTTCCCTTTCTTTCTCTATTCTCTCTCTCACACACACACACACACACACACACACACACACACACACACACACACACACACACACACCTCTTCTCTCATGCACACAATACAAATAATTGACCTTTTCATTCCCCCCCCCCTCTCTCTCTCTCTAACTTATTCAATCCACACATCTTCATACAAATACGACTTCCTTCTTGACGGTAGGAAATACGTAGTGATGAAAAAAAAATAGCTTACTAAAAAATCCAGTAATGAAAAAGGGGAATGGGTTGTTGCAGCGGCGTTGTCTGTTGAAGCCTAATTAATTATTACGAATTGCCATTGTGCAGGACAGTTTGTGGCAACATTTTCACCGCCATCTGATTTACTGCGACGAGTTACCCAACATTTGTTATAGGCAAACTACCGAAACAACCGCATTCATTGGCCTTCCACCGCAATTTGTGGTTTTTGCAAGGGCCTTTGTGCCGTTAATTTCAGGATGCTGCAAAATGGCGACGGCACTACTTTTGGTATTTCTCAGTAAACTAACCCTTTGGCTGCATAAGGTTGGAATCAAATTGTCAGCCTTGAACTTTTTTTTTTTTAACTCTAACCTGACTAGTATTTTATTTTTCTTTTAGTGTGGTTCCTAGTGGCCCAATGGTTTTTCCAGAAGACGGCAGCACATGGCATTTCCGATTAAATAAATATCATCAGAACATTCGAAGCAAGTGAAGACCCATCAGAGAACCCGGAAGTCAGAACAGAAATAACGAGAGGAGTTAATGTTAAAAAGAAAAATCAACGGCCTAAAACTGCTACATCCATCTTGATTGCTGAGTAGTATCAGTAAACACTAGAATATGATGCTAGTCACGAAGAACTGCCATGGAAGAAATGTAGCGCCATAGCGTTTGTTATGCTATCAAAGTACGTGAAAAAGAGCTGCGGCAGGACGGAAATGTGGTCCAAATTAAGCATATACCCCAAAGCCATAGTGATGTTAAGACGATTTTTATTCAGCTGAGAAATTTGTGGGTGAGGAGTCGCAAGAAATTTCCTCTGAACAACGAATGTATTTTCTGCCGATGAGAACGTGAGGCTACTGGAACACGAAGGGGGGAAAAAAGCAACCTGTTCTGAAGTGGACCTGGGTAGAAGGCACCACCAACAGCCAAACGAACAGTACTGACAAAAATATCGTTCCACTTTAGTTTGATTTTGAAACTTGCCAAATATTCTCTAAAGCTTGTTGAACTCCAGAGATGGCGTCAGTGTTTTGGAAGGCAGTGTTCCTTTCGAAATGAGTAAATGGGGTGTAAGTTGGAGAGAGTAGTATGATGGTTGGGGACATGGAGGCGATACCGGTATGTTTTATTGTCTTCGTCCACCCTTTCCGGGATGAAGATGTGTAACTATAGATAGATAGATAGATGGATGGACACAAATAGGTGAATTGAATCTACCCACAACTTAATGCAAGCACAAATCATACCTTTTTCACTTTAACTTGGCCTAAGATCACCGTCACTTCATCTTCAGTAGATACGTTAAAAATGGACGAACAACTAGCATACTGATGTTCACCACGAAGGTCCCATGGAAAGTATATCTTTGTCATTTTATACCGTGCGGGTATGTTAGAATTAATAAGCTGCAGATTATTAAAGTCTGGGCCAAGTTAAGGTGAAAATAGAAACAAATACAACAACAACAATAATAATAATAATAATAATAATAATAATAATAATAATGAGTAGTAGTAATAGTAGTAGTAGTAGAAAGAAGAAAGGAGGTTTACTTACCGGCTGGAAACTGGATTGGGCACTTCTCAAGGTAGAGGTCACTAAGTCAAGAACTACACGAGAACGGTAGATGCGACCCGAATGGCAGGTGTGCGAGATCTGAGAGCTGGGTCATTTCGGTCAGTTGGCCTCCCATCCCAAACCCACACGTCCCCTCACGCGCATGCGCAGACTCCCCTACGCTGCCCAGGAGCCAATCAGCGTGTGATGCTGTTTTTAAATTCGACACGGGCATGCATAAACTGGCCCTATTCTTTCCCTTTTTCTATGGTAGCCATTTTTTCCTTTTTCTTTTTAAAATTTGCAGTTAATAGATTGGTGAAGTAGGGTAGTCCTCATATACCACTTCATTACCTGAGCGATACTAACCCCTTCAATCCGATGACGCACTGTAGGGTGTACATGGGTCATGACAATTAAAAGGTAACTCATACACAACGTACTAAATTTGATGCATACAGCCGTAGGTCACCATAGCAGTCTGTTAGGGGTATGGCCAAAAATCATTGTATTTTATCGGTATTCGTCGCATCCTTATTCATTCTAATTTCGTTGTCAGGTGTTTGGGAGCTTTATGGGTTAAGATAAAGTTATAAATAAACTGTCTAATGCGTTAATTAAGCTCAAGAAGATTTATAAATATGCAGCTTTGGTTTGAAGGGTTGGCAGGTGAGAAGGCCCAAGCGACCTTCACCTCTCCTCTCTTCGTCCTTCCTCCATCTTTCCTTCCTCGCTTTGACCTGACTTTATAGGTGGCGTTAGCTGGCAATGTCTTTATTCTCCCTACCTGTATATAATTTTATTTAATAATCTTGTTACCATTAAAAAAAAAAAAAAAA
Organism: Coenobita brevimanus; assembly: GCF_032717465.1. NCBI lineage: Eukaryota > Metazoa > Arthropoda > Malacostraca > Decapoda > Coenobitidae > Coenobita > Coenobita brevimanus. Next base: position 713,324 of record NC_136999.1, on the reverse strand, counting down.
GTTTTTGAGGTTTTGTGACAATTTATGAAGCCACGCACACGAGGTCCCAGCCATTCTTCCTCCTGCACTCCATGCCCCGTATTCTCGGTGGTAAAGGATGCTCCCTAGCACCTCTTCCTTAGCGATTTTATTTCTCCCCATTAATATCCTCTTCTTTGCTTCTTATATCTTTTTTAATATTGACATCGGTAAAGTAGTAATAGAACGAATCAGAAATAAAACGGTGAAGGATGAGGCGGTAGGAAGCGACCTAACCGCGCCAGAATACCGCTCCTTGTCAGCGAGCATTCAAGATGGCGTCCGGTGTTAAGTTTTTATAGTCTCCCTGATTTACGATAATACCCTGAATATTC
>NC_136999.1:702971-707971 GCF_032717465.1 Coenobita brevimanus | reverse complement strand
TTCACCCTCCGCCTCTCTCCCTCACCTTTACCTTCCTCCTTTCGTTTTCATTGTCCAGTCCTTCGCATTTCATCATTCCCTCTGCCTTACCCACATTCCTTCCATCCATTCTTCCTTCCTTCCCTCCTTCCATGCATCCATTCTTCTGTCCTTCCCTCCTTCCATCCATTCATTCTTCTGTCCTTCCCTCCTTCCATCCATTCATTCTTCCTTCCTTCCTTCTTTCCTTCCTCCCCTCCTTCCTTCCCCTTCCTCTTTCCTTCCCTACCTGCTTATCCTCCTCTAATTTTTTTTTATCCATTGTGTAAAAAAAAAAGTAAGAATCCGTTTATTAACTTTTTTCCTTCATCTTCTTCCTTCTACTCTCTTTCCCCTTTATCCCTTCTTTCCCTCATCTTTCCTCCCTCCATCCTTCTCTCCCCTTCCCTCCTCCTCCTCCTCCTCCTCCTCCTCCCTGCTTCATTCCTTATCTGCCTTCCTCTTATCTCCCTCCCCTGAACTTTGGCCATCGTCTCCAAAGTGTTGATTCTCTCCCATTGCTGCCCTTCCCTCTCACCCTCCCTTCCCTCTCACCCTCCCTTCCCTCTGTCCCTCCCTTCCCTCTGTCCCTCCCTTCTCTCTATCCCTCCCGTCCGTCTCCCCCTCTCTTCTCTCTATCCCTCCCTTCCCCCTGTCGCTCCCTTCTCTCTACCCCTCCCGTCCGTCTCCCCCTCTCTTCTCTCTATCCCTCCCTTCCCCCTGTCGCTCCCTTCTCTCTATCCCTCCCGTCCGTCTCCCCCTCTCTTCTCTCTATCCCTCCCTTCCCCCTGTCGCTCCCTTCTCTCTATCCCTCCCGTCCGTCTCTCCCTCCCTTCCCTCTCCCTCCTTTCCATCTCTCCTTCCCATCTATCCCTCCCTTCCCTCTCTTCCTTCTCTCCCTCTCTTCCTTCTCTCCCTCCCTTCCCTCTCTTCTTTCCAACTCTCCCTCTCTTCCTTCTCTCCCTCCCTTCCCCCTCACCCTCCCTTCTCTGTCCCCCTCTCATCCATCTCCCCCTCCCTTCCATCTACCTTTTTTTTTACTTTCATCTATGCTGTTTTTTTTCTGAGCTAATTCTAACCTACATTTGTCTCTGTTGACCCAGCCTGGTATTTCTGACCTCACATGGCGTAGGAGTAGGGAATATGCTGGATGCCCGCACACAAGGGTAATGGGGGTAGCCACTACTAAAATCAGACAAGGATAGCAGAGAGAGAGAGAGAGAGGGGGGGGGAAGACAATTATTTGCTGAGTTAATTTTATCAGGCTTAATTTGACCGTACTTGACCTATCGCTGTGAGGTATGGTGGTAGATAGATAGATAGGTAAGATAGATAGACTCTGTTACCCTATACTGGCTTACCTGTAGCTCTTGATTCCATTCCAAGCCAGATAGATACTGATATAAGTAGATAGATAAATATGAGCCAATAGATAATCCTGGGTTGTCTGCAGTCCTTTACTCCCTTCCAACCTATCCTTCCTCTTCATTCTCGGTCTTCTTCTCCTCCTCGTCCTCCTTCTCCAGTGTGTAGGCGTTTCTTTTGTCCTCCCTTCCCCTCAGCTTTCAAACCGAGGATGGTGGCGGTTATTTTCAAGCGTTCAAATTCAAACCCGGGTGCAACGGTCGTAACGGTCCCGGGCGAGGAATTGATTGCATGCTATTTTCGCGTCTCAGAGTTTTGTTTTAGCCCGAGTTTGAGAGGAGGGAAAAATGTTTGGGTGTGTGGCTTGAAAGGGAAAAAGTTGAAGTTGTCTTTGCCCGGGATCGAAGCTACGACCACGTTGTTTGTGTTTGGTTGGGTCGTCGTCATCTTCATCTTCATCATCGTCAGCGTCGTCATCTTCGTCATCACCGTCGTCTTCATCATCATCATCATCATCATCACATTTCTTTTTATCATCCACCACCACCGTCATCATCAGTTTTCCATCCATTTCACCACCACCACCACCACAACCACCACATCATCATCATCATCATCATATTTATGGACAAAACTGAATGCCTGTGTTTCGTAGACTATCACCATTACCACTACTACAACGATCACCACTACTACCACACCAGTCACTTTTCCACTGCCACAATTACCAGTTATATCACCACCATTTTCATTTCTACCACCACCACCACTGCCATCATAAGCACCAGTAGCTAACCACACTTGTACCACACTATACCACCAGTACCACACCCATCAAAGCCAGTGCTTCTACCACCACCACACCCACTACCACCACTATCACCACCACTACCACCACATCCTCCACCACCACTACACATCCTTCACCACCACAACCACCACATCACCACCACTACACACCCTTCACCACCACAACCACCACATCACCACCACAACCACCACATCACCACCACTACACACCCTTCACCACCACAACCACCACATCACCACCACAACCACACCATTAACCACGAGCACTTATTTTTTAAAATCCAAGGTACCCAAGTTCAACCACGCAGTTTCAGTTTTTCGAAGACTGATACAAGGAGAATATTTGAAGGCGAATTACGGCGTGACCAGAATATCCCAAGAGATAAATAAACAGAGAGATTGAAGATAACGAATGGCTGTACACACGGGCGAAACGTAGGGGTATAAGTCACCAATATGGCCGTGATATGATAAAAAAGGAAATGATGGTGGAAATGAGTAGACTTGGTATGAGAGAAAACGGTATGTCACGGCCAATATTTTTTTAGGGTTAACTTAGAGAAAACGTAAATAAAAACTATGTGTCCAGATTTTGTAAGTTTCTGAGGCCGTAGTAACCATGATGGAAAGGTAAGGAAAAATGACCTTGTAGGAGTGATGAGAGAGAGAGAATTTCGGTCACAAAAAAAACATGATATTTCTGGACTAACTTACACACACACACACACACACACACACACACACACACACACACACACACACACACACACTAAATATCTGAAGACTGTATATTATAAAGTGAAAACTAGCGATGGTTGGAGAAAAATTGACCCTCGTTGACATGACGGAAAAAAAAAAAGAGAGAGAAAAGAAAATTAGCACAAACTTGCGGTATCAAAAAGTCTCTCTAATATCCGGAGCCCCTCCCCCTCAAAGGCATAAGTTGTTGTTGTTGTTGTTGTTTTGTTGTTGTGGGAAGGTAAACACAAACAAAGGCGTAATCAAGGAGTCGAGGTAAACAGAGGAACATAAAGTTAAACACGGCTGGCTCACTTTCGCTCACTTTCTCATATTTTTGGTGTCTCGCTTCCTCTAGTAATTATGCTGTTATTAGTGTGTGTTTTTTTTTACTTCGATTTATTCTCTCTCTCTCTCTCTCTCTCTCTCTCTCTCTCTCTCTCTCTCTCTCACCCCACTCCCCCTCTTCCTAGTAAAAGCTTTAAAACTTGAGTGGGAGTACGCGAGGAGAAGACCAAGTGAGAGAGAGAGAGAGAGAGAGAGAGAGAGAGAGAGAGAGAGAGAGAGAGAGAGAGAGAGAGGTGGGAGGGAGGGAGGGAGGGAAAATTAGAGGGTAAAGTCCAAGAGCTGGGTTAGAGAGAGAGAGAGAGAATGTTGAATAAGAAAAATGTATGGGAGGAAGGGGTGAGACAAAGCAATGGATAGTAAATATGGAAAATTAAAGGAGAGAGAGAGAGAGAGAGAGAGAGAGAGAGAGAGAGAGAGAGAGAGAGGTGGGGATGAATTGGCTTATAGAGAGGTTAAGTTAGTTTGAGAAGGGAGGGAAAGAGAGGAGGGAGTAGAGAGGATGTTGAGAGAGAGAGAGAGAGAGAGAGAGAGAGAGAGAGATGTAATTTAAAAGCAAGTTAAAATGTTGGTGTGGTTTTGCAGGTTGGGGTGGTAGGGAGGGAGGAAGGAAGGAAGGAAGGACGAGAGGAAGTTAGGTTAGGACAGGAGGGAGGAAGGGAACGAGGAATGGTGAATGAAGGAGGAAGGGAGGAAGCAGAGAAGTAGGGAAGGGGAAGGAAAAGCAAGAGAAAGGAGGGAGGGAAGAGGGATGCTAAGAAAGGGAAGGAGTCATTGAGAGAGTAGTGGAGAAAGGAAAGGCAGAAAGAAAGGATATATGAAGGATGAAGTTTGAGGCAAGAACAAAAAGGAAGAAGGCAAGTACAGGGAAAGGGGAAAGAAATATGAAAGGAAGAAGAAGAGGAAAGAAGTAAAACAGAGGAGAGAGAAAGAGACAGGTAGAGGTGAGAAGAGGGGAGAGGAGAGGGAGAAAAGGAAAGTCAGGAAGAGGAAGGGAAGAAGGAAGAAAAGGGAGGAAGGAAAGAAGTGGTGAGGATGAGAGAAGCTTCTTTATATGGACAGATTGAGATATTACGGAGGATGTGAGAGTTGGCTGCTGGGATGGGAGGCAGAGGGGGAGAGGAGAGGAGAGGAGGGGAGGGGAGGGAAGGGGAGAGAAGAGAAGAGGGAGAGGGTATTATAGTAGTAGTAGTAGTAGTCGTAGTAATCCCAGGCCCACCAAAACGTGAAGCCAGTGGAGTGCGTGCTGGTGTCTCGTCTTTGCATTCCACCATCCTCCTTTTGGGGGACATGGAGGGGACTGAGGGACGTGTGTATAACCGGGCAGCTCCACCGCCCAGTCAGATCAGTGCCACCACGTGAAGGCTTACCTGTCCAGAACCAGGGGAGTAGAAGAAATGGGTGGGTAAAATAAAGGGAAAGGTAGAGGAAGATGGGAAGGAAAGGGAGAGAGAAGAGGCGGATAGGGAAGGGATGGGGTAGGGAAAATACGAAAGAGAGAGAGAGAGAGAAGTGTGGAGGGTTAGTGGAGGTGTTAGGCTAATCCTCCAGAGTTGAGGAGGAGGAGGAGGACGTGGAGAAGACAGGAAGGAAAAAGGAGGAAGAGGAAGAAGTAGAGGAAAGGCGAAGGAAAAGAGAAGAGAGTATAGAAGAATAAGAAAGACGAAGACTATTAAAGGGAAGAAGGTAGAAGTGGAGTAAAAGTAATTACTGATGGGAGAGAG
>NC_136999.1:637971-697971 GCF_032717465.1 Coenobita brevimanus | reverse complement strand
CTCAACTCATTCCACTCCCACGCCATAATAAGATCAAAATTAAAATTAATTTTGATTAAGATTGTAAATTTAAGTATAATTAATCTCGTTAGATAGATAGATAGATAGATGGATTTTCAAACGTGATCTACCGTTCCCCATGTGATGGATGTGTTTGGTTTTGATTAAGGTTGTAAATTTAAGCTTCGTATAATTAGTCTGGTTAGATAGGTAGATAGATAGATAGATTGATAGATAGGTAGACGTAAACCTGATCTACCGCTGGCTTAGTGATGGATAGGCATGATTTTGAGTATAGCTGTAAATCTGGCCTGGCCGTTAAAATAAATTGGTTGAGATGAAGGTTCGTTGGTTGGTTGAGGCTGGTGCTGTGTGCTTATTGGTTGAGTCAGGTGGATTTGTTAATATTCCTTGGTTGTTCTAGTGTCAGGCAGGCCACCCTCCTCCTTTCATTCCCTCATTTAAACCTAACTTTCATAATTTAAATCTCTTCCATATTTGAATTTTAATCTAACTTTCACTCTCATTGGCTGACTCAAATCTCATGCCTCACTCCCATTGGCTGATTTAGAGGGTTTGCCCAGCTCGGCCCCTCCCCCCCTCCCCCTTCCCTGCCAGCACCCACTCATTCGTTTGACCGTTTTTTTTCCGTTAGAACCGTTATTTCCGTTAGCGTTCAAACAGTAATGGCGACTCCAGCTCCCCCGGCGCCCTCAATCACTCCGCACCGACAATTATTTCCACATTTTTCAGCGGGTGATTGTGTTTTGTGTGGCTTGGCTGTTTTTTTTGCCCCTTTTTGTGTATGTGTGTGTGTGTGTATATGTGTGTGTGTGTCTGTGTGTTATGTGTGTGTGTATGTGTGGTGCTTCCATTGTATTTTTTTTATTTGTGTGTGTGTGTGTGTGTGTGTGTGTGTGTGTGTGTGTGTGTGTGTGTGTGTGTGTGTCTGTGTGTTTGTGTGTGTGTGTTGTGATTCCTTTGCCTTTTTTTTTTTTTTATTATGTGTTTGTTTTGTGATAAGTGCGCTGACCTTCTCCCTCTCTGTAAATATCTATCCTCCTCCATCTCTCCAAATATCTATCCATTCCATCTATCCAAATATCTATCCTTGTCCATCTATCCAAATATCTATCCTTGTCCATCTGTTCACTATTTATCTTTCTCCATCTATCCAAATATCTATCCATCTATGTATTTATCTATCGGTGTGGTTGTTTTATTATTTTCTCCATCTATTTTAGCTGTTCTGTACGTGTATGATATGTGTGTTGGAATTGAAGGCTCCTGTCCCTCTCCGTATACTGAATCTCTCTCTCTCTCTCTCTCACACACACACACACACACACACACACACACACACACACACACACACACACACACAACTCCTCCTTACAGTTTTTTTGCACATTTTATATCTTCCACTATCTGTCTATCTATGTATCTATCTGTCTATCTGTCTATCTACCTTACAGCCAACCTAAGCATCGTCCCTGTTTGTCTTGGTCTATTTAGTACACGTCACAGGCGGAAGATACCCAAGAGAGTTACATGCGAAGGTTCCAGTGCTGTGCCGGGCCTCTGATGCGCTGGGGGAGGGGCAGACAAATGGCGGGGAAAGAATATGAAGAATTGTTTTTATCTCAGTTGGCGTTTGGGAATCTGTTTTCTTATTTATTTATTTTCAGTTCGGCTTGTTCTGCTGTGTGTGTGTGTGTGTGTGTGTGTGTGTGTGTGTGTGTGTGTGTGTGTGTGTGTGTGTGTGTGTGTGTGTGTTTGTTGGTGGAGTATCTTTGTCTCTGGAATATTTGGATGTTTGATGATGATGATGATGGGGAGGAGGATTTTGATTATGATGTTGATGGTTGTGAGGATAATGATGATGATGATGATAATGAAAGTAAGGTAAGGAGGAAAATTGTTATGAATATGATGATTACCAGGAAGATGCTCATTGCTATTACTGTGATGATAATGATGGTGATGATAATAATGATGATGATGATGGTGTTGATGATGATGGCGATGATAATGATGATGATGATGATGATGATTAATGTTCTCTCACGTATCTAGGAGAGAGAGAGAGAGAGAGAGAGAGAGAGAGAGAGAGAGAGAGAGTTCATTTATTCGGGTTAGGTGTGAAAATGAGGGTGTGTGTTGGCGAAATAATCCCTATTTTTTTCCTCTCTCTAATACTCGTACATGCTGCGGGGAAGGTGCCGCGTGTGTCGCTGTTTATCATTCAGTTTACGGCGAGAGAGAGAGAGAGAGAGAGAGAGAGAGAGAGAGAGAGAGAGAATCCCACAGATACCTTCCCATTTTATATTAAAGTGACACTATATACTGTAGACTGGAATTCTGTTTCCAGGTTGCATTGTGGACTGGTTTTAACATAATGATGCGGGTTACACACTGGATCGGCGCGGGTGTGTGTGAGTGTGTGTGTGTGTGTGAAGGAAAGGAAAGGCTTGTCAAATATTTATCTATCTATCTACCTATATCTATCAGTCTGCCTATCTTTCTATACCTTTTTATTTAGTCTGTTTTTATTTCTTAGTCCACGTTCTTTGCCTTTTATACATACATACATACATACATACCTTACATATATACATACACACCTTTATTGCTCGGGCATAGCGTACATAGAGATAGATATAACAGATAGACAGACAGATGGATAGATAGATTCATAAATAGATAGATAAACAGATAGACATACACTCTTCTCTCCTTCCCCTACCGCGGACATAATTCGCGTTGGTTCTCTTGTATCTGTGTAGTGTTTGTGGTGAACATGTGTTGAGTGGAAGTGTATGGGATTTACTGCTAAGCCTCTTCACCTCCCCCCCCCCTACTCACTCACTCTCTTACTCTCTCACTATCTCTAATTCTCTCTCTCTCTCTCTCGCCTGACGCCACGTCCTGTGAGGGCTGGGGACAAAAGGAGCTGGTGTGTAGGATTTTGTGTTAAGCTGATCCTCCTGTGTTTCTCATACCTCTACGCTCTCCCTCTCTCTCTCTCTCTCTCTCTCTCTCTCTCTCTCTCTCTCTCTCTCTCTCTCTCTCCTTTTCCCATTCTTTTTCCCCATGTTCAGATTTCTCTCTTTTTTCTTACTTTCTCTCTACCCTTCATCTCTGTTTTCCAAGAAGGGAGAGAGAGAGAGAGAGAGAGAGAGAGAGAGAGAGAGGGAGGGAGGGAGGGAGGGAGGGAGGGAGGGAGAGAGCCCAGGGGAAGGAAAACAAGAGCAGGGAGCAAAAATAATGTGATAATCAAGGAGACCAGCCAGCGATAAAGTGATATGGATAGATAGATGGGTAGATAGATGGATAGATGAATAGATAGGCAGATAGATAGATAGATGGATGGATAGATAAATATTGTTACATAGACACGAGCCTCTCAGTCTTTAACATCCCACTTATATTAATAGATACACAGTCTCTTATTACATGCCTTTCGGGAGAGAGAGAGAGACAGAGAGAGAGAGAGAGAGAGAGAGAGAACAAATATTATGCTGTAGGACAAGAATTTTCACGGAATTTAAAGGAGACCTATGTAGAAATAACACAGTGGAGAGAGAGAGAGGGAGGGAGAGAGAGAGAGAGAGAGAGAGAGAGAGAGAGAGAGAGAGAGAGAGAGGGAGAGGGGAGGTAATAAGATGCTACAGTATATAATTATCTAGTAAGGATATCGGAAAAACATCGTCTCGTGTGTGTGTGTGTGTGTGTGTGTGTGTGTGTGTATAAAATCAACACAAACCATTCCGTACTGTCACACCGTCTACATGTTATACTCGAGTACGTTGCCATGGTAACACTAACCAATCTGTTTACCCAGAGACGGGAAGTAAACAGAGGCTTTTCAAAATACTGAGAATTATAGATACTTAGAGCGTGTGGAAAAGCGGTAGGAGAAATATATTGAGTGGTTTGGCCATGTGGAGAGAGATTGAGAGACTAACTAGGAGTGTATGTGAGTCAGGTAGAGGGGGGGAGAAGGAAGGGGAAACTGAGGATGAGATGGAGGGGTAGAATGGAGAGGATGGTGAGTGAGAGACTGACGAGGAGAGTGTGAGGTAGAGAGGGGGAGAGGGAAGGGGAGACCGAAGATGAGATGGAGGACTGGAGTAGAGTCGTATGGAATAGTGATCAAAATAGTAATAAAATTGGAAGACTACACATATAACATTAAATTCTGTGGTTGAAATAAGAAATAGGTTTAAAAGGAACTATTGGACTTGAAAGAAAATTGGTTTCATGGATTTAAAGAAAACAGGATACGTGTTGTGTGAAAGTAGAGCACATACGAAAGAAATATATACGAGTAAGTTAGCGATTGAACTGTGTGTATGTATGTATGTGTATGTAAGCTTGTATGTGTGTATGTAAGCTTGTTTGTGTGTATGTATGTATTAAAGCCCCCTCCACTGGCCAAAATGATATGCGGGTTTAAAGAAAATGGATTTGTTGATTTAGGTGAAAATGTTTGTTGTTGTTGGTTTGAGTAATGAAACAACCTCCCTCCCTCCCTCCCTCCCTCATTCTCTCCCTCCCCCACCCCCCTTTAATTTCCCTCCCTCTCCTCCCCTCCCTTCCCTCCCCCTTTTCAACCCGCCCTCCCCTCTTCCTTCCCTTCTGTTTCCCTTCCTAATTTCTCCCTCCGCCACCCCACGTGGTGTACCCTCTCCCCACCTTTTCATCCCTCTTCCCCTTCCTCTTTTTCCTCCTTCCTTTTTTCCATCCCCTTCCCTCTTCTTCTTTTTTCCCCTTCCTCCCCTCCCCTTCCCTATTTCATCCTCCCCTCTCAGTCTTCCCTCTTCCCTTCCTCCATCTCCTCCTCCTCACCACCTTCTTTCCCCACCACCCTTCCCCACTTCAGTTCCTCTCCTCTCTTTCCTTTCCACCTCCTCCTCACCAACACCTCCCCCTGTCCCTTCCATCCCTCTGTCCCCCCTTCCCCTCCCCATCCCTCCTTCCTGCTCCTCCCCGCCCTTCGCTGGTCGTTCATCTCCCCATGACGTTTAATATTATATAATTAAAGAGGCGACAGGCAGGGAGGGGACGAGAGAGAGAGAGAGAGAGAGAGAGAGAGAGAAAGAGAGAGAGAGAGAGAGAGAGAGAGCAAACAAGGTCATACATGCACGAAACCAGTGTGAACCAGAAAGTACTCAGGAAACGCATACCTCCGCCAGTGCCATTGTCATTAAATAGGATCCTGATCCCTGGAGACACTAAGTGGAATACATAGGATCCGGATCCGCCCCAATATGTAATCAATTGTTCCTTGACCCATGGCCCACTCTTCCACAAATTTTGATTGAAATTCACTGAGAACTTTTGGAGATGTAATACATAGGATCCGGATCCACCCCCGAATTTAATCACATCTTTCATGGCCCATGGCCCATCCTTCTGCCAAATTTCATTGAAGATCATTTGGAACTTTTGGAGGTACGTCTAGACGAACAGACAGACAGACAAGCATAGGTGAATACAAAACCTCCAACTTCGTTGGCGTAGGTAATTAAAGAAAAATAGACCCAGTGTGAGAGAGAGACAGAAATTAAAGCCATATACATAGAGATAGGACACACACACACACACACACACACACACACACACACACACACACACACACACACACACACACACACACACACACACACACACACACACACACGTGCTAAAACAAATTCCTTAACCTCGGGAGACCAGAATAAATTTGTCACACACCGAAACAAGGTCTGGGGATTTGGCCGGGCTTAGGTTTGTACGTAAGGGAGTACGCTGGGTGCAGTTGAAGGCGTCTGGGATATTTTGTGGAGTTACCCCTTAAATACAGAAAATGGGATGGTGGAGAAAATGAAGTGGTGGTTGGAGGGAGGGAGGGAGGGAGAGTAATAGTGTTAGAAAGAGGTGGGAAGGGGTTGTGTGAGAGGTGGGTATGAATGATTAACTGAGAGACAGAGAGAGAGACAGAGAGAGAGAGAGTGTGTGTGTGTGTGTGTGTGTGAAACGGAGAGGCGGGAATAAGTGATTAAAACACACACACACACACACACACACACACACACACACACACACACACACACACACACACACACACACACACACACACACACACACACACAGGGAAAGGAAGAGAGAGATACAAGCCGACAGACAAAAAGTGAGCGAGGAAGTGAGTGAGTGAGTGAGCGAGAAGCAAACCCCATAAGCACTGTAGCATAAAATTAAAGACCATAAGATTAATTGTCGGCCTCTAATAAATCTGGCTTCTGAAAATTAATTTAACTTTCCAATTATTTTAATTGGCCTCTGAAATTTATGTAGGTAATGCCTCTTGCTGGGACAGTGTGGCCTGATTTATGTGTGGCCAGCTGTTTCCTAGCCACTCCTAGCCCCGCCCTCACCCACTCTCCTTCCTAGCTGTTTCGTAACCATTCCTAGCCTCTCTTTCTCTCCTTGTTGCTGTTTCCTAGCCACTCCTAGCCCCGCCCTCACCCGCTTTCCTTCCTAGCTGTTTCGTAACCATTCCTAGCCTCTCTCTCTCCTTGTTGCTGTTTCCTTGTCCCGCTCTCTTTCCTGGCTGTTTCATATCCATTCCTAGCCTCTCTCTCTCTCCTTGTTGCTGTTTCCTAGCCACTCCTAGCCCCGCCCTGACCCGCTCTCCTTCCTAGCTGTTTCATAACCATTCCCAGCCTCTCTCTCATTCCTAGCTGTTTTTCTCTGGCTGTTCCTACGTTGCCTCTTTAACAGCCACTTCTAGCCCCTCGCCCCTCCTTCCTATTTGCTGCTTCCTAGCCATGCCGAGACCCTTTTTCCTAGTTGCTGTTTCCTAGCCACTCCTACAGTCGTGTGCCTAGCCTCTCTCTCTCTCTCTCTCTCTCTCTCTCTCTCTCGTACCCCATCTCCAATTCCTCTTATGTTCTTTTTCACCAGATTTTCTCTTTCTCCTAAGCGACTCTCCCTTTTCTCTCATTCTTTCTCTCGCTCTAATTTATTGTCCGCTGCTTCACTTTTCTTGTTTTTATTCCTCCTCCTCCTCCTCCTCCTCTTCCTCCTCCTCTTCCTCCTCCTCCTCCTCCTCCTCCTCCATCTTTAGCATTACTCTCAGACACCCTTCTTCGCCTCTGTGCCCTTCTTCTGTTTTCTTCTCTTCCTTCTCGTCCTCTTTCATTCCCCCCCTCATTATTTGTAGTAAAGTATATACCGGATATATATATATATATATATATATATATATATATATATATATATATATATATATATATATATATATATATATATATAATTTTGCTGACGTTGAAGCCTAAGATTTTCTTTTCGGACATAAAAAATCTATGTCAGTGTCTTTTATCTTTTTGTACCATGTCTCCTTCCCCCCCCCCCTCCCTCTGCCCCTCCACATGTCCCCCTGTCCCTCCCCATGTCCCCCTGCCCCAGCCCATGTCCCCGTGTCCCCTAATGCGGGCCTCTTCCCCCCAATTTAGCCCGGCACAAGTTTCTGCGGTAAATTAAGACAGTATTCAGGGAGGGGCCAGCGCTTTGTCAGACCCCTGCTTCATGCCAGACTCCTTGGATGCTGGGACGGTTGGCCGGGTGCTGGCGTGGTTGGAAGGTTGGTAGGGTGGTTGAGTGGTTGGCGGGATGGTTGGTTGAGTGGTGGCATGGTTGGATGGATGGTTGGAGGGTTGGTGGGGTGCCGGTGTGCTTGGAAGGTTGGTGGCATGGGTGGATGGTTGGCTGGATGGTTTGCCGAATGGGTGGATGGTTGGCTGCGTGTCGTTAGTTACCTTGTTAAAGAATGGAAACGTTGTAGGGATTTATACCGAATTATACAGTATATGTACTGTATGTGGGGTACAGTCAGGATTCCTGGAGCCTGAATGGAAAGCGAATGAGAGTGTGACCCATTTATGTAGGCAAACTTTCGTTAGTTTCTCCTCCTTTCAATGTTTTTTTTTTCTTGCTCTCTGGACCCTACCTCATCCCATTCCTAGGTGGGAGAAGAGGTCTGGATGATGATGATGATGATAGTGATGATGATGATGATGATGATGGTGGTGGTGGTGATGATAATGATGATGTTTGGACCCTACCCCGTCTGTTGGTAGAAAAAGGTATTTGGATGATTCACCACCACCATCATCATCATCATCACCATCATCATCATCGTCACCACCACCACCACCATCATCATCATCATCATCATCATCATCATCATCATCATCATCATCATCATCATTCATCATCATCATCAACATCACACCTTACACTATTTTGAGGTAAAAATAACTAATCCAGACGCCGTTCTTTTTTTTTTCGGTAGGGTGAATAGGGGGTGAGAGGGTGAAGAGGCACTGATGGGAAAAAGAAAGGGGAGAGAGAGAGAGAGAGAGAGAGAGAGATGGGGGTGAGTGAGGGGCTTCTGGTCTAGTGATGAAGGTAATGAGGAGTGATCAAAGAGAGAGAGAGGGGGGGAGGAGGGAGGGAGGGAGAGAGAAAGGAGGGAGGGACGGGGGAGAATGAGAGGGGAAGGGGAGAAAATGTGATGGTGGGGAGAGGAGGGGAGTGGGAGGGGGAAGGGGAGAGGATGGGGTTGAGAAGGAGAAGAGGAGAAAGAAACGTGTGATAGAGGAGAGGAGAGGAGAGAGAGAGAGAGAGAAAGAGAGAGAGAGGTGAGGGAAGGGAAAAAAAAGTGGAGAGGGGAGATTATATGTGGAGGGCAAGAGGGAGGGTGGAGGAAAAAAAAAGAGGAAGGAGGGAGGGGGAGAGGAAAGAAAAGAGTATAGAAGAGAGGCTTGTGAAAGGAAGAGGGAGGAGGGAAGAGAAAGGTGAGAAGGAGGGGGAGAGGGAGGGTAGGGAAAAAAAAAAAGGAGGGAGGTAAGGAAGGTGAGAGAGAGAGAGAGAGAGAAGGGGGGAGGGAGGGGGGTAACTTTAAAAATATTGTAACGAAGAAGCCATTTTGCTCTCATCTTCTCCCCTCCTCTCTCTCTCTCTCTCTCTCTCTCTCTCTCTCTCTCTCTCTCTCACCCATAGCATATAAATCCACCAGAAGTAAAATAATAAAAAAAGAAATCATGTAAACGCTATCGTATGAAAAATATTTATATATACTCTTTTCAGACTCGCTTTTTTGAGCGTCGGAAAATTTTTTAGACATTGAGAAAAAAAAGAGAGTGAGAGAGAGGTGAAAGGGTGTGAATGAGTGAGTGAAAGGGGCTGGCTCTATTCACCCTTGTAGTGCCAATGTGTGTGTGTGTGTGTGTGTGTGTGTGTGTGTGTGTGTGTGTGTGTGTGTGTGTAAGAGAGAGAGAGAGAGAGACAGAAATTGGTCGATGGGTGTTTGTAAAAGAGAACGCCAGGCCTACTATATTTCTCTCTCTCTCTCTCTCTCTCTCTCTCTCTCTCTCCTGACTGATGATAATTATGATAGCTTAGTAGAACTCTAAAAGGAGTCTCTCTCTCTCTCTCTCTCTCTTTCTCTCTCTCAAAAATTTTTCTATTCATATATATATATTAATAAATTTTTACCATTTATGTTCGAGTAGTTCTCTTTGTATCTTAACATCGTCACACACACACACACACACACACACACACACACACACACACACACACACACACACACACACACACACACACACACACACACACACACACTGGTAAGCTTAGCAAACAGACAAACACCTAAGAATTGAACAAACACAGAGACACTCCGCCTCCCTCCACCTCTCTCTCTCTCTCTCTCTCTCTCTCTCTCTCTCTCCTGTATTTACCTGTCTCTCTCTCTCCCCAGGTAAGTTACATGGCAGTGGGGGCATCAGGAAATCAATTAAGGTAAAGGATATGGGACAGAGTAGCACAGTAGGTAAGTAGGCTGTGATTATTTAGGTTTGTCCATATATAGCGCTCCACCTACACTCCCCTGGGCTATTTCTCGTGTCGTGTGGGGACGGCTCAGTGGTATCAGTGTCTGTCCTGCATTATTTATTCATTTCCTACTCCCACCACCACTACCACGCCCATACTAGCAGACTGAGCCGCCCCCCACAACACATTAGCTACTGCCTGGTGAATATCTAATGCAGCGCTATTATTATTATTATTATTATTATTAGCCACACTGTGCTGGTAACCTCATTTATTTGTTCAGTTTATATCTTCCACTCCATTTTATTTATTTCTTTATTTTTACTATATCTTGGCCTAAAATATCCATCGCCCCATCTTGAATGCCGACTTGTAAGAACAGCACTATAATATTTTGCTAGTCACGAAGAAGTGCAATGGAAAAGATGTACAGCCGTTGTCTTGTCTCATTCTGTAAGTCCGTCACGGTAAATAAGCTCTTCTCCTCTCTCTTCTCCTCTCCTCTCCTCTCCTCTCCCCTCCCCTCCATTCCTCTTCCCTCCTCTCCCCTCCATTTCATCCCTTTCTTTTCTTCTCTTTTGTTCTTTTCTCCTCTATTCTCTTCCTCTCATCCACTTCTCCCCTCCCTTCCCTCCTCTCCTCTCCTCTCCTCTCCTCTCCTCTCCTCTCCTCTCCTCTCCTCTCCTCTCCCCTCCCCTCCCCTCCCCTCCCCTCCCCTCATCTCCTCGTTGACACCATCCCTCCCCATTTTATCTCTCTCCTCAAGTAACTTCCTTCCTTTCCCCCCCTCACCCCCACTTCTTCCCACACTGCTTCTCTCACACGTTTCCTCTTCCTCTCCTCTTCCTCCAAAACTTCCCTTACTTCTTTTTCGTCCATCCCATTCTGTTACCTTTCTTCTTTTCCCTCCAACCTCTCCTTCCCTCCCTTCCTTTTCCTCCTCTTTTCCTTCCATCTTTCTTGCTTCTCCTACCCCAGCTCTTTCTCATGCCTTCTTTCTTCGCTTCCAACTCCCTCTCTCCCTTCCTTTCCATCTTTGTGTTTCCTTTCCTCCCATTCTTCCTTCCTCCCTTCCCCCCCCTTCCTCATTCATCTCCTCTCCCCACCTTTCCTTCCCTCTCTTCTCCCTCTTCTCTTTCCTCTTCTCTCCTTTCTCTTTTCCCTTCCCCCTTTCTGGTACATTTCTCCCTGCTCCCCTGCCATCCCCTCCCTCTTCCTTACCACTTCCCTCTTCTTTTTCAGTTCCTTCTTCCATCTTTCCCTATGCTTATCTTTTCTTACCTTCCTTCCTTCCGCCTCCTCCCCCTTCCCTCCCCACCCCACCCCACCCCAAGTCTCTTCCGGGGGTCGGAGTGGTAGGAAATGGTGAGGGGAGGGGAGGGCAGGAGAAGAGAGGGGAAGGGAGGAGGGGAGGGAAGGAGAAGAGTGAGGAGGGAAGGGAGGAGGGGAGGGAGCAAGGAGAAGGAAGGGGAAGGGAAATGAGGAGATGGGAGAGATAGGAGTGACGTAAGAGGGAGGGAATGCAAAGGGAAAATGAACCGTGGAGAAAGAATGAGAGAAGTTGAAGAAGGAAAGGGAGAAAGATTAAAAGAGAGAGAGAGAGAGAGAGAGAGAGAGAGAGAGAGAGAGAGAGAGATGGGAAAGGAAGAGAAAATAAAGTGGCAGTTATTTGATACGACCAATGATTAGGGAGATGGAGGAATTCTCTCTCTCTCTCTCTCTCTCTCTCTCTCTCTCTCTCTCTCTCTCTCTCGCATCTAAATATCCTTTTGTCTCCCTTACTCTCTCCTTCCCAGGGTGGACATAGCTCTTGCTCCTGTCTCCTTCATTCTCTCTCTCTCTCTCTCTCTCTCTCTCTCTCTCTTTTACATCTAAATCTCCTCATGCCTCCCTTACTCCTGTTGTCCTTCCTTCCTCCCTCACAAATTTTTCACCTCTTTCGCACCTCTCTCTCTCTCTCTCTCTCTCTCTCTCTCTCTCTCTCTCTCTCTCTCTCTCTCTCTCTCTCTCTCTTTTCACTCAGTTTTTCTCCCAAGTTTTTTCCACCCAAGTCCTCACCGATTTTTTTCTCTCTCTTTTTCCTGACCCTCTTTCTCTCTCCCTCCCCTTCTAAGCCTCCCATCCTCTTTCCTCTCTTTCTTTTTCTCACTTTCTCTCTCTCTTCTCTTTACCGTATATCCTTTTTTCTCTCTCTTGTTTCCTTTAGACTCCCTTTCTGTCTTTTGTATACTCTCTCTCTCTCTCTCTCTCTCTCTCTCTCTCTCTCTCTCTTAGCCTTAGTCCATAATATATTAAGTTGTTCCTGATGCCAGCTAATTTATTCTTTCTTGGGTGAGATTTTTTTTACGGTAAGATATACTGTAGATGAAGTTGTCTGTTCCTGTGAATTGCAAAAGGCACTGCTGAGTTAAATGATGATGGTGGTGAAGAGGAGGATGGTGATGATGATGATGATGATGATGAGGAGGAGGAGGAGGAATAGGAAAGGGTTGATGATGATGATGGTGATGATGATGAGGAGGAGGAGTAGGGGGTTGTTAACGATAAGGATGAGGATGAGAAGGAGAATGGTGGTGGTGATGATGATGATGATGATGATGAGGAGGAGGAGGAGGAGAATGAAGAGAATTAGATGGAGGAGGAGAATGGTAATGATGATGATGATGATGATGATGAGGAGGAGGGGTAGTTGACGATGAGGATAAGAAGGAGAATGGTGGTGGTGGTGATGATGATGATGATAATGATGATGATGATGAGGAGGAGGAGGAGAATTAGGTGGAGGAGGAGAATGGTATAGTGATGCTGCTGATGCTGATGCTGGTGATTAATTAACCCTTTGTAATGCCTTGGAATCCCTTTGATTATATTCCAGCCTCCGTCAGTCGCTTCTTTTCTGCTGAGGGAGGCATAACGTCCTTTGATGCTGTGAGATAATGAAAGGGAGTTGATGAGAGAAAGAGAGAGAGAGAGAGAGAGAGAGAGAGAGAGAGAGAACGGGGGGAGTTGGAGGAAAGAAAAGAGGAGGTTACCTGGATCCCCTCCCCCTTCTCTTCCCTCTCCCCCTCCCCCCTTCTTTCCCTCCCTCCTCCCTCCCTCTCCATCCCTTCTCCTCCCTTCCCTTTACCTTTTCTGTGCCTTCTCCTCTCCCCTCCCCTTCTCTACCGTCTTCCCACTCCTTTTCTCTCCACTACATATTTCTCATCCCCCTACTCCTCCCCACCTCCCTCCCCCCAATACTTCGCACACTCAAGATGGATTAGCAATTTGTCAGAGAGAGAGGGAGAGAGAGTGAGAGAGAGAAAGAGAGAGAGAGAGAGAGAGAGACTGTAAAAGGGAGAGGTAGGAGATAGAGGGGATTGTGGGGGATTAAAGTGAAGAGAGAAAGGAGGGGAGGGGAGAGAAGAGAGAGGGGAGAGTTTGTATAGAGAGAGGGGAAAGGAGAGGGGAGGATAGGAGGGTAGGAGAGGAGAGGGGGAAAAGTGTGTACAGAGTGGGGTAGAAGAGAAAGAGAGTAGGGGAAGGAAGAAATGATAAAAGTGGGGGGAGAGAGAGAGAGAGAGGTGGGGGGGTGGGGGCTGAGGCTTATAATCTAATGAAGTGTAATCGATATTTTTCCTTTGCTGGGGAAACTACTTTATCTTGAGCCATCTTATGTATTCAGCACTCACTACTCCTACGCTGCCTCTTGTCTTCCTCTTTTCCTCTTGTTTTTGGCTTCTTGTTTTCCTCTTTTCCTCTTGTTTGTGTTTTCCTGTCTTCCTCTCTTCCTCATCTTTTTCTTCTTATTATTGTCTTCGTCTTCCTTTTATCTTGATCCTCTCATGTATTCACGACTCACCGCTCCTCCTGTTCCTCTTGTCCTCCCCTTTTTCATTTGTTTTTGTCCTCGTCGTCTTGTCTTCCTCTCCTTTTTGTTTTTGTCTTACTGTCTTCCTCTTCCTCTTACTTTGTCTTGTGTCATTTAACACTCAGTCTTCTTCTTCTTCTTCTCCACCTCCTCCGCCTCCTCCTCCTCCTCCTCCTCCTCCTGCCTTGCATTCTGGCCTTCTCTTATCTTCCTCTCTTCCCGTCCTCCTCTTCCATTTCTTTTTATCTTCCTCCATCGTATACATTAATTCTCTCTCTCTCTCTCTCTCTCTCTCTCTCTCTCTCTCTCACACACACACACACACACACACACACACACACACACACACACACACACACACACACACACACACACACACACACACACACACACACACACACACACACACACACACACACCTTATTCTTGAAACTTTTATAAACCCTGTCATTGCACTACATTGTTTATTGTAACCAGATTTTTTTTTTTAAGTCACGGTCGAATCAGTGTCAGGATAGGCAACACATGAAAGGACACACTACCATCGCTGGATTGAATTGTTCTGCACGGTAGGCTGTCGCAAACCTTAACCTTGAGACACACGTAGCTTGAGTATGCAGACGACGAGTACCATGCCTCCCCCGTGTGTGTGTGTGTGTGTGTGTGTGTGTGTGTGTGTGTGTGTGTTATGTGTATGTATGTATGTATGTATTCTCCCTTGCCTACTTTCCCTGCCTCCGTCGCACACCCACACAAACTCGGGCGGCAGCAAGGCGAGAGAAAACTTGTGTGCACTCTTTCAATGGTTTTCGCGGCGGCCACTTCCTGCCTCTCAAGATGGCGCATGTCCCCCTCATAACCCACACACTAACTTCCTGCTGAAACATACAGTGAAACGTGAGGGTGAAACATGGGGGGGAGGGAAACGAGGATAATGTTAGGTGTGTACTATTTCAGCGGTTTTTCTCCGGTCACTTCCTGCTTGGCCACGATTGCGAATGTCTCCCTTATAACGCACGCACTGATTTGCTGAAACATGCGGTGAAACTGGGGATTGTGCTGATGGAATACAGGGTGAAACGTGGGATTGGATGTAACTGAAACTGAGAGTTGTGTCGCCAGAATGTGGGGTGTGGCGGTGAACTGTGGGATTAGATGGAGATGAAAAGGGATTGTGTTGGTGGAATGCTGAGGGAAACGCGGTGAAATGTGGGATTGTGTGATGAGACGGGATTGTGTTGTTGGATTGGGGTGAAACGGAAATGCGATGTCCCCCCCCTTTCCCCCCCCCTCTCTCACTCAGACCCACCCACTGCAACACAAACGTTTATACATTCTTACCCTACACTTCCAGCAGAAACGTTTCCGCTGTCTTAATCACAAACGCTGTCACTTCAACACAAAACGTATCCACATGCTCCAAAAAACGTATCCACATGCTCCAAAAAACGTATCCACATGCGCTAATAAACGTATCCACATGCTCCAAAAAACGGATCCACATGCTCCAAAAAACGTATCCACATGCTCCAAAAAACGGATCCACATGCTCCAAAAAATGTATCCACATGCTCTTCTCACTCACAAACTCTGCCACACAACACAGAACGTTTCCTTACACGCCCTTCTCATTCCCAACCCTGTCATTCCAGCAAAAACGTTTCCACACATTCTTTTCACCGTGTACTTTCCACAGCTATCTGCAAATATACCCCTGTGTGTACTGCATGGGTGGGGGAGGGTCACTTCACCAAGGACATGGCTTGTACGTGTATAGTGCAGCTGTTTGCCTTGTATGACGTGTACAGACCCAACAGTACAACACACACACACACACACACACACACACACACACACACACACACACACACACACACACACACACCACTAAAATCATCACCACAGCAGCCCTTCTCCACACCACTACCACCGCCACCACTTCCTATTGTGACCACTAATTTCTTCATCATCATCATCTAAACCCCACCATTTCACCTCACCACCACCACCACCACCACCACCACTCCTTTATTTCCTCTCCACTGTCCCTCACCATCGCCACATAACGCTCCCTTCCTCTCTCTCTCCCTCCTCCCCTTTCTCTTTCTTGAACCCCTTCCTCCCTCCTCCTCTCTACTCCTTTTCCCTCTCCTTCCCCTCTCTCCCTCCCAGCCCTTCCCCCACCCCTCTCCACTATCCCTCATCGCCACTACCATCACCATCGCCACTCCACTCCCCCTCCCCCCCCCCACCACTCAGACGGCAGGGAAATTACGTTTTCTTCCCGCCAATTTCCGCTTATTTGCCGCGGTGTTGCCAGCTCTCGTACCCCCCTCCCCCATTCCCTCTCCCCCTACCCTCCCCTCTCTTCCCCACCCTTCCCCATCCCCTAACCCCCTACTCTCCCCTCTCATCCCCTCCCCTCCCCTCCCAGTCCTCTGCCTTCCCTACTCTTCCCCTCTATTCTCCACATCCTTACTTCTTACCCCCCTCACTTTCCCCTCCTCTCCCTCTTCTTGACTCTCCCCTCTCCTCCTCTCTCTTCTCCACTTCCTTCAGTTTTCACCTTTTACACTTACCTCATCTCCCCCTCCTCTCACCTGCTCCTCTCTACCCTTTCCCCTTCCTCTCCCTTTTATTCACCTTCTTGATTTCTCTTCCTCTCCCCTCATCCACTCTTTTCTTCCCCTCTCCTCTCCCCTTCCCTCCCTCTCCTCTATGTTCGCTGTTCACTCTTCTCTACCCCTCTCTCTCTTTCACTTTCTCTTTCCTTTACACTCCTTACTCCTTTTCTCTTCTCTCCTCCTCACCCCAGTACTTCACTCTCACCCCCTATTCTCCCCTCTTTCCTCCACTTCTCCTCTCTCCACTTCCTTCGCTTTTTCTCTTCCTTGCCGCAGCTCCCCCAGTCTTCCTACTACCCCCTTCCTTCTCTCTTCCTCTATTCTCCCCTCTCCCCTCCATTCACCTCTCTTTTTTTCTCTCCCTGCTTCCTCCCTCTCCCCTCCAATTCTTGCTTTTCTTTCTCCTCTCCCCTTCCCCATCACTTCTTCCTTTCCCATCCATCTCTTTTCCTTCACTTTCCTCTTTCTCCCCTCCCATTTCTCTCTTCTCTCCCCATCCTCCTATTCACTCTAAGTTTTCTTCTCCCCATTTTTGCTCTTCCTTCCTCCTTTCTAATTGTCTTTCTCCCTCCCCTCTCCGCTTTTCCTCCTTCCCTTCCCCTTCCCTCCCCTCCCGTTCCTAATTCCCCCTTCCTCTTGTCCTCTTTACTCTTCT
This sequence comes from Coenobita brevimanus, assembly GCF_032717465.1. Classification (NCBI taxonomy): domain Eukaryota; kingdom Metazoa; phylum Arthropoda; class Malacostraca; order Decapoda; family Coenobitidae; genus Coenobita; species Coenobita brevimanus. The sequence goes on along the minus strand of NC_136999.1, from coordinate 680,960 downwards.
TTATTCTCTCTCGCCCCTACGATTTCCTCTTTCCTATTTCTCTTCTCGCCTCTTTTCTCCCTACTTCTCTCTCCCCTCTCCTTCCCTTCGCCTGTCCTCCCCACTTTCTTCTCCTCCCCTCCGCCACACCCCTTTCTTCTCCCTCCCATCCCCTCCCCTCTCCTCTTCTCTTCTCTGCCCCCCTTTCCTTCCCTGATTTCTTCCTCCCCTCTGTTGTAAATCTGTGCCCTCCCCCCATCTCTCTCTCTCTCTCTCTCTCTCTCTCTCTCTCTCCCCTCATCTCTTCTTTTCTTTTATTTCTTCTCCCCTTTTCACTTCTCCCCTCTTTCCCTCCCCACTCCCCTCCCCTCGCAGCTGTTTTTATTCCCCTCTTTCCTGCCGTCGTTTAGTCCTCTCTCTCTCTCTCTCTCTCTCTCTCTCTCTCTCTCTCTCTCTCTCATATTTACTCGTGCCGTAGATAATTGGTCATCACACACACACACACACACACACACACACACACACACACACAGATAGATAGATTGATAGAGAGATAGATGGATGGATAGAAAGATAGACAGGTAGAGAAAGGGAGAGAGAGAGAGAGAAAACTCTAATATAATTAAGGTATTAAATTCAGAGACTTGAAAATGTCACCAAATTGACTCATTTCTCAAGGAAGGAAGGAAAGAGAGAGAGAGAGAGAGGGAGGGAGGGAGGGGGGAGAAGGGTGGAAGAAAAGGAAGGAGAAAGAGGGAGGGAGGAGGGACAGGAGGTTGGAGGAGAAGGGATGTCACGGGAAGGGAAGACTGGAGAGAGAGAGAGAGAGAGAGAGAGAGAGAGGAAGGGCTATGGGAATGAGAGAGAAGAATAGGAAGGAAACAATTGGAGAAAAAAATAATAAAAAGGGAAAGAAATATGGAGAGAGAAAGAGAAATAGGAGGGAGGGAGGAAGGAAGGGAGGAAATGGGTCAATAAAGAGGAAATGATAGGTAAGGGAGAAGGGGAACGATGTGAGAGAGAGAGAGACAGACAGACAGACAGAGACAGAGAGAGAGGAATAATGTAAGGATACTATTGATCGTGTAAAAGATGTGTGTGTGTGTGTGTGTGTGTGTGTGTGTGTGTGTGTGTGTGTGTGTGTGTGTGAGAGAGAGAGAGAGAGAGAGAGAGAGAGAGAGAGAGAGGGCGGAGACAGGGCCATAAAAGACCCTGACAAAATTCAGGAGTGGGGGGGTACTCTTGCCCATCAGAGAACCGGGGGCAAAATAAAGAGGGAAGAGGAAAGTAGGGATGAAGAAGAGTTAGGAAAGGAAGAAGAGGAAGGGAAGAGGTGAAGAAGAGTGAGGGAGGGAAGAAGAGAAAGGGAAGAGGTGAGGAAGGAGAGTTAGGGAAGAGGTGAAGAAGGAGAGTTAGGGAGGGATGAGGAGGAAGGAAGTGGTTAAGAAGGAGAGTTTGGGAAGGAAGAAGAGGAAGAAAGACGTTAAGAAGGAGAGTTAGGGAGGGAAGAGGAGGAAGGGGAGAGATGAGGAAGAAGGAAGAGGAATATAATGATGATAAGAATAATAAATGGCAGCAAGATGAGAGAGAGAGAGAGAGAGAGAGAGAGAGGGAGAAAGAGAGAGGTTGAACTTAGCGTGAGGGGTGGCTTTAACATTTCAAACATCGTGATATATTTAACGTCAAAACTTTCACACAAAATACTCAAAAGTTCAAGACATTTCTCCCCCTCAGAATACGTCACTTCCCTCACCATCCACTCATATGATTGGAAAGTCTGACGAGGGATTTATCTTTTCTTTTTTTTTAGCTGGTATTTAGAGCAGTACACGAATTATTTAACCCTCTCACGGTCGAACCAACTCTAGTAATCAGGTAACTTCAGGTGATTTTGTTAAGAAGAGTGAGTTATTGGAGGCTGAAGGGGTTGTGGCACTTTCTCTGTTGAAGGAATTATATAACGGGGAAGACTGTCTCAAGGTGAAGGTGTTAGGCTGAGGGTAGGAGGAGGCGTGGAAATGCAAGAAGAGGTGTTAGTGGTGTAAGCGAATGTGAGAAAGCGAGATAGACCATGAAGTGAATGTGAGAAAGTGAGATACCTACGATGAAGAGAGTGAATGTGAGAGAGTGATATTCAGCCCGTAAAGCAAGTGAATGTGAGAGAGGGAGATAAAGACCGTGAAGGCATTTATTGATCAAAGGATGGAAGGGAATGTGTACTAGGTAGAGAGAATGAATGTTAATGAGGTGGTGAGGAGGCTAGAGGTGCGTGAGGTTGAGGTTGGGGTGGGAGAGAGTGGTGTTTTGATGGAGTGGATGTGGAATGGAGGTGGGAAAGGGTATATGTGAGTGGATTTGTTAGAAGGAGGAGGGGTGGAAGGAAAAAAATAGGAGAATATTCTAGAGTATGTGAATTGGAGGAGTGGAAGACTGGATTTGAAGTTTGAGGCAAGTAAAAAAAAAATATATATGATAGGAATGAATAGGACCTGCTTATGATTAGGGTCTCTCTCTCTCTTTCTCTCTCTCTCTCTCTAAATGTTAACCCCTTGGAGTAAAATACAGAGCATAATAGTGTATATCTCGTAGTCGTGAGTCGCTCAGTTTAAAACTATCATTAATTATTATATTACCTTTAAAACTGGCTTTAATTATGTATTGAAACTAACTTTTTATTTTAACTGAAGAATAAAAAGTGGCTGGTGGGTGGAGAGAGAGAGAGAGAGAGAGAGAGAGAGAGAGAGAGAGAGAGAGAAAGTAAAAGGAAGGATGAAAAGAAGAAACACTGAGAACGCTTACACACACACACACACACACACACACACACACACACACACACACACACACACACACACACACACACACACACACACACACACACACACAGGAAAAGAAAATTTAGGCAAACGATCCAGGACCCCTCTCCCCGTCCCATTCTCTCTCTCTCTCTCTCTCTCTCTCTCTCTCTCTCTGTCGATCTATCTATCTTTCTCTATGTTTGTTTATCTATCTATCTATCTGTCTCTCGATCTATCTCCATCCGTCTATTTATTTCACACACACACACACACACACACACACACACACACACACACACACACACACACACACACACACACACACACACACACCTACTATACCATCCCACATCTCTCTCCATCACACACAGTTCCCCTCCCTCCCTCTCTCGCCTCCTTCCCTCCCCTCCCCAACCCCTCTCCGCTTTACCCTCCTCTCCCCCCCCTCCGGCCGCAAACAGCTCAAGTTGTGTATTTATGTGGCGTAGGCAACACCTTTCCTGGCATCCCTGACACACACCTGACATACCTGACTGATTCACTACACCTACACCCCCTTCTCTCTCTCTCTCTCTCTCTCTCACACACACACACACACACACACACACACACACACACACACACACACAGTTTATCTCTTGCAGGTGCGATGCTGAGAGAGAGAAAGAGAGAGAGAGAGAGAGCTCTTCACCGCGACAGTAAACTCTGGCGGTATCGGCTTAAACAATCTTGGTTTTTAATTTCCATTTGACCTGACACATCTGACTTTAGTATTTGGTGAGAGAGGGGAATTGTGTGTGTGTGTGTGTGTGTGTGTGTGTGTGTGTGTGTGTGTGTGTGTGTGTGTGTGTGTGTGAGAGAGAGAGAGAGAGAGAGAGAGAGAGAGAGACTGGAAGGAGGAACTATATACTTGATGGAGGAGGATATTCAGACCGAGGATGAGATAAAGAGAAATTTTGGTGTAGTACATGAAAGGAGGAGGTGGTGGAGACAGCACGTCCTATAAATAAATAAATCGGTAAGGAGGAAGTGTTACGGCTGAATTTGCATCATTAATATACGAAAAGACATTGAGTTGTACAGAATAAATCGGTATTGAGTAGGTGTTGCGAGCTTCCAAGGCCATTTAAAACACGAGGTTCACTTACACAGCTGACGTGGTGACGAGTTCCATGTGGTCTTGGTAAGGGCAATAATAATAATAATAATAATAATGTGCAGGATAAGTCGATAAGGGAGAGGTGTTAGGCGTGTTCGATATGGGTTAAGAAATATAAGTTGCCTCAATAAAATAAAATTAAAGATAATAATAATAATAATGTGCAAGATAAGTCGGTAAAGAGGATGGGTTACGAACTTGCTGTGCGTTTTGGCAAGGGGAAGGTATAGTCAATTACAGGTGAGACGGAAGGTACCTGACTGGAGTTGCTGACATTAAAAAATTTCTGCTGCTGACCGGTAAAGAGGGAGAAACGGTGTGTGTGTGTGTGTGTGTGTGTGTGTGTGTGTGTGTGTGTGTGTGTGTGTGTGTGTGTGTGTGTGTGTGTGTGTGGGAGGGGGAGTGATCAGATTTTTTTTGTCAGGTTGTGAATATCTATCTATATCTATCTATCTATCTGTCTATCTACTCTTCACTTACGTAGGCGTAAAATTGGCATCTGTTTATCATAACTACTGAGATGTAATTAAACACTAGAATATGGTGCTAGTCACGAAGAAGTGCTGTGGAAAGGCTACAGGGGCTTAGAATTGAGCTGTAGCAGTAGATTAACACCGGAATATAGTACTAGTCACGAAGAAGTGCTAAGGAAAGGATGCAGGGCCGTAGTATAGTCTTTTTCTGCCACTGAACTTGGGGACATGGGCTGCAAAAGGGCGAAAATCAGTGCCAAGTTAAGGTGAATGTAGATTTTAAAAGCATTTCTCACTTCATTGGTCGAGAAACGAAGTGGCGTAGGTGTGTGTGTGTGTGTGTGTGTGTGTGTGTGTGTGTGTGTGTGTGACCTTTTGCACAGTTGTAAATAGAGGATTGGTATGAAATGTGTCTGTTTCTGTTTGTGTGTGTGTGTGTGTGTGTGTGTGTGTGTGTGTCTGTTTGTTTGCGTATCTGTGCATTTATTCATCCCTCAGTTTGTCTGTGTCTGTTTTCTGTTTCCTAGTCCTCCCCCCCCCTTCTATCTCTCTCTCTCTCTCTCTCACACACACACACACACACACACACACACACACACACACACACACACACACACACACACACACACACACACAGTCCATAATAATCCTTTCTCTTGCCCCTCCTTCCCTCCCCTCTCTCTCTCTCCACCCTTCCCTCCCCTCTCTCTCTCTCCACCCTTCCCTCCCTCCCTTCCCCAACACTTCACATAAGTCTTACTTCCTCGTCCCCTCCTCCCTCTTCCCCTTCCCCCCCTCTCTCCCCCTCCCCCCTATCTTTTTCCCCCTCCCTCCTCTCTTTGTCTCTTGTCCTACACTACTCTCTCTCTCTCTCTCTCTCTCTCTCTCACACACACACACACACACACACACACACACACACACACACACACACTTGGAGAGCCGTGTCCCACTGAACCACCAGGCTTGTATTTCGCCATACGATTACCACCCAGCGCAGTACATGTTTTCGTGGGTAACAGTGAATCATCCGCAGGCAACACTACATCGGGTGAGTGGATGGTGAGACCCCTAACTCATGGGAATCACCAGCTTGATTTATTTTCGAAATTGTATCGAAAAAATGTCAAGTCCCTTCGAGAATAAATCATGGCAATAGGTGGGAAAGAGAGGCGTGGAAAATATTGAGAGAGAGAGAGAGAGAGAGAGAGGAAAATGTTAAATGTGATTGGAAGAGGTTGGGATGTGGTTTTTGTATGCGTCTGTAGATGCGAGAGAGAGAGAGAGAGAGAGAGAGAGAGAGAGAGAGAGAGAGAGAGAGAGAGAGAACCAGCCGGCCGGAAGATGGCGCCTGTGTCACTATGATTCACCCTCTTGTTGTTGTTATTGTTGTTGTTGTGGCCAGCGGGTCTTTTATGCTCCCTGGGGTCATTGGGTAGAGGGGGGGGGAGAAAGATGAAGAATAGGATGGCGGTGGCGGTGGTGGTGGCGGTGGTGGTGGTGGTTGTGGTGGTGGGGAGGTGGTGATGAAGATGGTGGTGGTGGTAGTGGTGAAGATGGTGGTGGTGGTTGTGGTGTGGGTGGTGGTGGTAGAAGAAAAATACAAGTCAGGAAAAGGGACACAAACGATATCGATGGAGAAGGGTTCATTTCTCTCTCTCTCTCTCTCTCTCTCTCTCTCTCTCTCTCTCCTTTTAACTCGTTTGTCTATATACTTGCTTGAACTTATAATCTTAGGCAGAGAGAGAGAGAGAGAGAGGTGTCAAAATGAAAGAAGGAAATAGAGGGAAGAGGCCTGAGTAATGTGAAAAGAAAGGAGAGAGTGGAAGAAGGAAGGAAAGGGAGGAGAGGAGGGAAAGGTAAGTGAAGATGAGAAGAGAAAGAGGAGAACAGAGAGAGAGAGAAGGGATGGGAAGAGAAGAGGAGTAGAAGGGAATGGAAAGGAAAGATATAGAAAGGAAAGGAAAGAAATGGAATGAAAAAGAAAGAAGGGATGGGAGAGAGATGAGAAAGAGAGGAGGAGAAGGGAAGAGAGGGGAGGGGAAGGTGTTAGAAAGGGGAGAGGGGGAAATGAGAAAGGAAGGAGGGAAAATAAATGAAAGTGAAGAGATAGTACAGGAGGAGGGGAGAGAAGAAGAAAAGGGAAGGGAAGGAAGAGGGAGCGTAAAGTGGAGAAGAATGGGAAGGAGAAGAGTACATAAGAGGAGAGTGAGGACAGTGAAGAGGAGGAGGTGGAGGCAGAGGTATGGAAGACAAAAATGGGGAAAGAAAAGGAAGGGCAGGAGAAGAGAAAAGGAGGAGGAGAAGAAGAGAGAGAGGGAGGGAGATATGAATTAAGTTGCATTGTAAGGGGAGGGGAGGGGAGGGGGAGGAAAGGAGAGGGAGGGGAGGAAAGGAGAAGAAGGGAGGGAATGGGAGGGGTTAAAGAGGGGAAGGGAAAGAGGTGGAACTGCAATATTTTTCTGATATTTTCCTCTACTGCTATTTCTTAATTATTTAGGATGGCGGTTGAGGGTAGGGGAGGGAAAGAGGAGGGGGAGGGGGACGGGAGGACGAGGGGGGAGGGATAAGTGGAGAGAGAGAGAGAGAGAGGAAATAAGAAAAATGAGGGAATATCTGAGTGTGATTTCTCAAGGGGTGGAAGCAATGACCCTGCCTCCCTCCCACTCCTCCTCCACATATATTTCCCTCCCACAGTTATTTTCCTTCAGTTACCCCCTTCCTTTCGTAGGGGAAGGTAGTGTCTGTCGCTGTCTCTGTTCTCTTTCTACAATTATCCATATCAATCTGTCTATCTATCTATCTCTTTTATCTATTTGTGTATCTCTCCATCTCTGTCTCTCCCGCTCCGCTTGCTCATGTATTTCCTACCTAGTCATTTTGTTTCAGCTCTCCCTTTGCTATCGTAGGGGGAATTGGTGTCTGTCTGTCTGTGTCTTTGTCTGTCTTTCTGTTTGTATATCTTTCTTCCAGTCTGTTTTCCTCCCTTTCTTCCTCTCTCGCCTCTCCCTCTGTCATCTCACTTGTTATAACGAAGAGAGAGAGGGGGGGGGTGGAGTTAATGGGATATGTAGTGTAAGTAGTGTTTATCATCTGTCTGTCTGTCTATCTGTTTATCTGTCTATCAGTCTATCTGTCTATCAATTTATATATCATCTCTTCATCAGGATAATTTTCTTCCTAAAGTTCCAAAAAGTGGACTGTAAGTGGCAGGAGTCAGACTGAAGTGAGGTCAGTGTAATTCAAGCCGTGACCTAAGACGCCCTTAATATTTCCGTCATAATTAACACGATATTCATTCAGTATTCATGTCTTGATTCAATATTTAGTTGCCGATTTTGTGATATTGTCTTTTATTAACTGGAGAGTGAGAGAGAAATCAGGAGAGGGTATGTGGGTGAGGTGGAGGGGGGAAGAGGGAGGGGGAGACCGAGGATTGGATGGAGGAATGGAGTGGAGAGGCATAAAAGAGAGGGGACTATGTTGGGGAGGGCAGCGAAATGCCAGGGGACATGGAGGCGATTTGTCTGTGGCGACCCCTTACGGGATTGAGGCGTCTGGCTATAGATAGATAGATAAATTGGAGACCGAATGTTCTTGTTACAGTTCCCAATTTGTCTGTACGTGAACCCAGTGGACTGCAGGCTGTAGTTACCTCTCTCCTGGAGTCCACCATTCTGCTTTCAGGAGATGAGGAGGGAGTTTAGGGACTTCTGTATGATCACCTGGTTTATCTGTGCCACCACGCGAAGGCGACCCCCTCCACTGCCACTCTTAAAAAAAAAAGGAGAGAGAGGTTGGGGAAGTTAAAAAGCGTAACCCATCCTCTGCCTCAGGAGTCACTCAGTCACCCCATGGCTGTCTAAGGGGAAGGTTGTGTCATGTGGCGCTCCTGCTGTTGAATTAATTATTATTGACGCAGGCTGGGGTAATGAGGCAGCCAGGGCGTGGTAATTAGCGTTGAAATGTTGTAATTATGAGTATTGGGTTTTTAATTACAGGCATAATTTCTCCTTTCTTGTGCGTTCCTTTGATGGCGCCAGGAGGGTGATTTTGGATATTATTGTTATTATTATTATTATTATTATTATTATTATTATGGGATGGGATGGGATGTCTGCGGGGGTGGGATATGAGAATGGGATGGGATGAAATAGGGTAGGGATGGGTTGGGACAGTAATGGGATGGGATGGAATAGGGTGTGGTGGGACGGGGTTGTGGAAGAATGTAGGGTGGAGCTGAGTGGGGTGGGGTAAGGATGGGAAGGGAAGGGAAAGAAAGAGAAGGGAAGGGGAAGGAAAAGGAACCTGGAGGGTGGAGGGACTAAAATCTGAGAGAGAAAGGAAGAGAATAAAAGGGCAGTTGTGAAGGGGGAGGAAATAGAAATGAAGAAGGAAGAAGGAGAGATGGTGAAAGGGGGAGGAGGAGGAGGGGCGGGAATAAGAGGGTGAGATCTGGATTTTGAAATGGTATGGCAGTATTTTCCAGTGTATAGGTTTTGTTGTGTCAGACGGTGTGGGGAGGGAGGGAGGGAGGAAGGGAGAGACAGTAGGAAAGAATGGAGGGAGGGAGGAAAAGACAGTAGGGATGGAGGGAGGCAGGGAAAGGTGGTGGAAGGGATGGAGAGAGGGCGGTGAAGGGCCGGGGTAGGGATGGAGGAAAGAAGGGTAAGGGAAGGGAGGGAGGAAGGAAGGGGAAGGGAGGTAGTAGCGATGGTAGGAGGAAGGCTATCCCCTTTTCTCCCTCTCCCTCCCGTGCTTCCCCCCCCCCATCACTTTTTTCTCTCCGTCCCTCTTTTCCTCCATTATTTTCTCTCTTGTATTTCTCCTCTCTCCTTAGCTTCTCTTTCCGTCTTTATCTCTTCATAATCCCTTTCACCTCTCTCTCTCTCTCTCTCTCTCTCTCTCCTCTCCATTGGGTGCGACAGGGCCTCCCTTAGGTAAGGTTAGGTCACCTCCGCTAATGTCTTCAAAGGTCAGGTGGCAGGGAGAGAGAGAGAGAGAGAGAGAGAGAGTGAGAGAGAGAGAGAATTAGAAGGATTGGCATTCTTGCAATTGATATATGGACATGAGAGAGAGAGGGAGGGAGGAAAGGGGAGGAAGCAATGTGATGTATGGGTCAAATGAAGGAAAGGAGGAGGGGAGAGGGGAAGGAATAGAGTAGGAGGGAAGAGGAGGAAGAAATATGATATATAGGAGAGGTGGAGAAAGAGAGGGGGAGGAGGGGAGGTAGGATAAAGTAGATGGGAAGGGGAGGAGAGAGGGGAGGGGAAGGGGGAGGTAGAGTAGAGGGGGATGGTAGTGAGGGAGGGAAGAGCAGAGAGAAATGTGATGTATAGGTAAGATAAAGAAATATGAGGGGAGGGGAGAGAGAGAGAGGAAGGGAGGGAAGGGAAGGAGAGAGAGAGAAAAGGAATGGGTCTGGATGGATATTGTTTGGAGAGAGAGAGAGAGAGAGAGAGAGAGAGAGAGAGAGAGAGAGAGAGAGAATGCAACGGCAGGCAATAATGTGATTCTAATGTCATGTTCCATTTCTTCTAATGCTTGTGTGTGTGTGTGTGTGTGTGTGTGTGTGTGTGTGTGTGTCAGACTTGTGCGCGGCAATGCATGTTACTAAGTGCATGCCTGTGTACGTGTGTGTGTGTGTGTGTGTGTGTCTTCCTGCTTGCATTTCCTGAGCCTTGCCTGTTTGATGTCTTATCTGGATTTGTCTGCATATTCAAGCGTCCGTGTGTGTGTGTGTGTGTGTGTGTGTGTGTGTGTGTGTGTGTGTGTGTGTGTGTGTGCGTGCGTGCGTGCGTGCGCGTTTACATATAATGAGCTTAGTATGGGTATGTGTTTGCGTGTATGCCTATTGGGGCCGTGTGTGTGTGTGTGTGTGTGTGTGTGTGTGTGTGTGTGTGTTTTTCCTTCAGAGATATTGGGAAACTGGATAAAACAGTGATTAAGAATGGTCTCCCTTTGCCCATCAGAACTGTAGAGGTTGTGGCCGAGTGGATAGGGGACTGACCCGCAGATTAGAGGGTGGCAGGTCGAGCCCTTGTTAGTGAAAGGAATGATATGGAGAATCTTACCCTGTCTCATGTTAATATTTCTACCTTGAGATGATTTATTTATTTATATTTTTTACGCAAGCCTCAGTGGGGCAGTCCTAGCGTGTATTCGGTATAGGCGGTGGGTATTAGCGTCGAAGTGGTGACATGGGAAGGTGTGAGAAACGTGGAGGATTGCTAGGCCTTAGGGATCGGTGTCAAGCCTGTGCCCAGAGAAGGACACATAAAAAGAAAAATGTGTGTGTGTGTGTGTGTGTGTGTGTGTGTGTGTTTTATTTTTATTTTCATGTGCATCGTTTGTGTGTGTGTGTGTGTTCGTGTAAGTGTTGTGTGTGCGTGTGCATGTGTTTGTTTTGTTTTTATATTGTGCATTCGTTTGCGTGTTGCTGTGTGTGGCGTGTTTTTGTTTGCACGCGCGTGTGTGTCGTATGCGTGTCTGTGCTTTTTTATTACCATGTGCATTCCTCTGCGTGTATGTGTGTGCGTGCGTTTGCGTGCGTGTGCGTGTGGGCGAGTTCGAACAGTGGCGGAAAAAAGATACTCCCATATGCAAATTTATTCATAGCATTACGAGGGAGAGGAGGAGGAGGAAGGGGGGAGGGAAAGGAGGAAGGGAGGGGGGAGAGTTGTGGGGCAAAGAAAGGTGGAGAAAGGGAGAAGGGGACAGATACGGGACGAAGGAATGGAGGTAAGGAGGGAAAGAAGGAATAGAGGGGAGAGTGGAGGGGAAACGGAAGGTGGAGGGGAGGTAGGGGAGGAGGAAGGAAGGAAAAAGGGAGCGGGAAAGAGAGAGGAAGGAGGGGAGGAAAGGAATGTAGAGAAAAGTGGGAGGTAGGAAGTGAAGAGGGGAGGAAGTAGAGAAGGAAAAGGAGGAGAGAAAGAGAAGGGAGATGCGAAGAAGAATAGGGAAGTGCATAAGGAGGGAGAGTGTCAGGAAAAAAAAGAGGAGGAAAGGAGAGTGAAGAGAGAGGAGAGAAAAGGTAAGGGAGGAAGAGAGAAGGAGGGGAGGAGGAGGGAAGGAAGGAGACTTAGGAGACAATTCAGGGAAAGATGAGAAGAGGGAAGAGAGGGGGGGGGGTTGTATGGAAGAAAGGGAAGGAGAAACAGAAAGTAGGGAAGGAGAGGAAGGAAGGAAGAGATGGTTAAGAAGGAACTGGGGGAGGTGGAGGGGGGAAGAAATGAAACGAAGGGAAGTACATCTTGAAGAGAAGGGAGAGGAAGAAGAAACGGAGTGTGTGGAGGATGTATTGCAGGAAGGAGAGGGAGAGAGAGAGAGAGAGAGAGAGAGAGAGAGAGTCGAAACTTGTCCTATTTCCGTAGTCCACCATCTTCCTTTTCGGGGACAGAGACGGGACTGAGGGACGTTTGTATGACCGAGGAGCTCCACCGCCCCGTCATGTGGGTGCCACCACGTGAAGGCGTCCCTCTTTAGCACCTGGGAGGGGGTTAATGAAGACTAATATAAAACTCTCAGGTGCCCAGGACTCGCCCTTACCTGAATAATTAAGAGAAGACGAAGTAGAAGAAGAAGTGAGTCTGGCGGTAGCTGGAATATAGTGCTAGAGTTGTGCCGAGCATGAGAAGGTTGTATTTTATCTCCTGTGTAATTTATGCAGTGTTAACATCAGAAATATTAATGACTCCCTATCACCTCATGTATACACCTGTTTAATTAGGTATGTGACAAGGTATATTCTCGTATATATGTAAGGAGGTACCATATATTTTCCCTAACACCTCTTCCTTGGTGGTTTATTTCTGCATAGGGCATATTAAGACAGGAATTCTCTATTACATGCTGTTGATAATCGACCCACTCCACGTACTAAGGGGTTTTAGGGTGGTGATGATGATGATGATGATGATGTGTGTGTGTGTGTGTGTGTGTGTGTGTGTGTGTGTGTGTGTGTTTACGTGAGCTGTGGTAGTTGTGTAATACTAGTTGTTGTAGTAGTCGTTATTGTAGTTGTGGTAGTAATGGTAACTGTGTAGTAGTATTACATTGTTGGATCAGAAGCTGTGTTAGTGGTTGTAGTTGTTGTTGTTGTTGTTAAAATAGTGGTAGTGCACAAATACATGTTAGAGTAGTATTGGGTAATGATAGGGGTGTGTGCACTCAGCTAAATGAGATAGAGTTAGCTTTAAAGTTGGCGGATCAGTGAAGGGGAAGATTGATTATACTGAGAGAGAGAGAGAGAGAGAGAGAGAGATGGGGTAAGAATAGAGAGAGAGATAGAGAGGGGGGGCAAGAAAGAGAAGGGTAGAGGAGTATTAATAGTAATTGGAACCCAATGGTGATCTCAACGTGAACCCAGTGGACTGCAGGACGAAGTTGGCTATTCCTTCAGCCCACCATCCTCCTTCTGTGGGCTAGGCAGGGATCTGAGGGACGTTTGTATAACCTGGCAGTGGAGCCTCCCAGTTATATCAGTGCCACCAAGTGAAGGCGCCCCTATCCACCACTAAGAAGGGTTGGATGGAGAGGAGAAAGAAGGGGAGAAGGGAGGGAGAGAGAAAAAGGAATAGAGAGGGAGAGGGAAGGGGAAAGGAGAAGGAGGAAGAAGAAAGGAGGAAAAGGAGGAAGGTAGGGAGAGAACAAATGGTGGGGTAGGGAGAGGGGGAGATGAGGGAAGGGGAAGAAGAGAACAGCAGAAGAGAGGGAGGGGAGAAGGAGGAGAGGGGAGAGGTTGAGGAGTGATATATCTCTTTCAGACGTGAACTTATTTGAGAGAGAGAGAGAGAAACAGAGAGAGAGAGAGAGAGAAACAGAGAGAGAGAGAGAGAGCCACACGGGAGCGGACCCCCCCCCTCCACCCCATTATCTTAAAGCATCCCACTACCCACCCCATCCCTCACACTATCACCCCTCCTCTCTCTCACCATCAGTCCACCAATCTCTCTCTCTCTCTCAACTTTGCATTCACCTGCCGCAACCCCTGGACCAAACCCTTGAGCATGACAGATGTAAACGCTTTCGACTCTTACTCCCTGGCACTGAGCGCTGAGTGAGATGCCACACACACCTAAGAAATCATGTGTCTTAGATCTAACTATGGTGCCTACACACACACACACACACACACACACACACACACACACACACACACACACACACACACACACACACACACACACACACACACACACACACACACACACACACACACACACATTCACTCTCTCTCTCCCCCTTCTTCAAGCTGCATGAGAGTGAGGATGAGTGGGAGAGACGGTGAGAGAGAGTGAGAGCGAGCGGCGTGATGTGGTTTGTCTCACTCTCACTCAGTATAGCTCTCTCTCTCTCTCTCTCTCTCTCTCATCTTCGTTGCCCTGCCTCACTTCCTTCCTAGGCATTTCCCTTCCCATGGGACCTAGAGAGAGAGAGAGAGAGAGAGGAATGAAAGTATAAAAGAGTAGAAGTTGAATATGGAAGGAGAGAAAGGGAGAGGGAAACAAGGAATGGTAGATTTAATAACCACACACACACACACACACACACACACACACACACACACACACACACACACACACACACACACACACACACACACAAAGAGAGAGAGAAGTACATCCTGTTCACATTATATATTCACGACTCTCTTGTGCTGCACTTGGAGACCCTGCCATCACTGCCACCACCCCTGCCACCACCCCACCATCCCTACAACCACCCTGCCACCACCCCACCATCCCTGTCATCACCCTGGTAATTGTACGATCCCAGATTCGATCCTTGAGTATTGTAGGGAAGGTTTTTTTTGGAAATAAATTGGGTATCACCACAGTTTGGCACCATAACTAGTCCCTGCCACATTACCAGTCCCTACCACACCATACCACAGTCTACCACCTTCTTCTGCCAGTTTTTACCACAGTCCATACCACAGATTGGCACAGCCACTACCACACACAATTACAGTCCCTACCACACCATAGCACAGGCTTTACCACAGTTCCTACCACACCTTAGCACAGTCTCTACCTTAGACTACCACAATCCCTTCCACACACTACCACAGTCTGCCACCACATTTTACCATTTTTTTTTTACCACAATCCCTGCCACACACTACCACAGTCTACCACCACACTACCACACTCCGCCACCGTTCTGTACCACAAAGATTAAGTACCCCGTAAGCCTTATTTTGTCCCCTTTTGGTAAATACTTTGTGCACTACATGTAAGAGGATTGGCGGGGGGGGGAGGTATGGGAGAGAGAGAGAGAGAGAGAGAGAGAGAAGGGGGGAATAGTAGGGGAAGGGAGAGGAAGGGGAAGATGGGGGGCAGGAGAGAGAGAGAGAGAGAGAGATTAAATCCTCATATAAATGGTGAAATATGTTCACGTTTGTAATTCCAGCTTTAGATTTGACAGACACTTCATTGCTGGGTAATTGTGTGTCAGCCATTTTGTCTATCGGTGTGTCTAGCTGTCTATCTGTCTGTATCTCTGTCAGTCTGTGTATCTGTCTTCCTGGCTGTGTGTCTGTCTGTGCATTCGTCTGTTTGTCATCAGTGTATTTAGTAGTCTTTATCTCTCTGTTTTTATATCCATCTCTCTATCTTTGTGCATTCTTCTCTGTCCATACGCGTTTCTGTCTCTGTCTATATCTGTCTCTGTCTGTCTGTCTGTCTGTGTGCATTCATCTTTGTCCATATACTTATCTATCTATCCGTCTGTCTACCTATCCTATCAATCAATCTATCTATCTGTCTATCTACCTGTCTCCTAAGCCTTTACTGTATATATTTTGTCAGTGTCGTATGTATCTCTGTTCAGTTATTTTTTTTTTTATGTCCATGTGATTTATTTTTATCCCTGTCCATACCTGTGTGTATACATGTGTGCGTATGTGTATATGTATGTATGTATGTATGTATATAAGTGCTTATCTGTTTATCATTATGTGCTGCATTTATGTGACTGTCAGTATGTCTGTCTGTTAGCTATTTTTCCGTCCATCCATCCATCCACAGTCAGTATCTATCAGTCTATTCATCTATCTACCTATCCCTCCATCCATCTATCCTTCCATCCATCCATCGTCTATATTTATCTGTCTATCTACCTACCTGTCTATCAGTCTATCTATCTATCTATCTATCCATCCATCGTCTAAATCGATCTTTCTTTCTATCTACCTACTTAAATATCTATCCATCCATCCATCCATCCATCCTCTCCTCTGCAGTCTAGTAACTCCTTGATTGATGCCTCCACAAATTGATGTATCTCCTCCCAGGCATTAGAGAGAGAGAGAGAGAGAGAGAGGGAGGGAGGTAGGGAGGGAGGGAGGGAGGGGATAATATCAAATAGTTTCTCCTCCCTTAGCATAATCCTCTCTCTCTCTCTCTCTCTCTCTCTCTCTCTCTCTCTCTCTCTCTCATAAAACATTCACCACTTTCCTCCTCCCTTTCCCTGCCTTGCCTCTCTCTAACACCTCCCTTTCTCTAGACATACTTTCACCATTTTTTCTCCCTCTCTTTCTCTTCTACTGTGCTCCCTCCCTCCCTCAATACTTTCTTCCTTTTTCTTCTTCATTTCCTCCTACTTTACTCTCTCCCTGCTTCCTTGACTCCCTCCCTCCCTCAATTCTTTCCTTTCCTCTTTCTTCCCTCCCTCCCTCACTTCAGTCGTAAGGGATCGTGCTGGCTGGATACATTTTCTAAAGAGGAGTGAATGACAAGGGTTTGGCATCGCTTTTTAACTTGACACGCCGCGGATTAGCTCAGTCTGTTAGTGGGAGAAAGTATTGAAGGAAGGAAGGACGGACGGAAGAGTAAAATAGGCGAGAAAGACAAACGAACAGAGGAAGAACTATGTAAGGAAGGAAGGGAAGGAGGAAGAAAGGGAGGAAGGGCAGGAGAAATAGTAGTAAAGTAAGAAAGTATTTAAGGAAGGAAGGGGGAAGTAAGGTACGGGAAAAAGGAATAAAGGAAGAAAGTATTTAAGGAGAAAAGGAGGGAGTATGAGGCTACGTGTGGATGGCGTGAGGTGGAGCCAGGATTCCGGGAGCTTGGTTGGTGAGTCGATGAGTGTGTGGCCTATTTTATTGGGTATGCTGATGATTAGGTTTCCCACTGTCATTATATTCCCTAGCTGTGTAGACCTATCTCACCGAGTGGGGAGTGGAATGATGGTGGTGGTGGTGGTGGTGGTGGTGACGGTTGTTGTTGTTGGTGGTGGTGTGGTGTTGGTGGTGGTGGAAGAAAGAATAAGGGTTGCGAGGGGGTAGATAGGGGGAGGGGGTGGAGTGGAGATGGGTTGAGAGGGAGAGATGGAGAGGGCTAGGAGTGGGATGAGTGAAGGCTGATAGGATATTGAGAAGGGCGAAGGGGGAGGGAGGGGCTGAGAGGGGAAGGGAAGGGGTGAATAGGAGACGAGGAGTGGCTGGAGGAGGGGTGAGAGAGTGGAAGACAGGAGGGATGAGGAAGGAGAAAAGGTTAGGTGGAGCGATGAGGAAGGATGAGAAAGGGAGGTGGGGATGAAGGGATGGGTTGGGAATGAGACGAAGAAGGGATTGGAGAGGAGAGAGAGAGAGAGAGAACTAATAGGATAAGGAGGAGGAGGAGATGGGGAAAGGGAATAGGGGAGAGGGGTGAGGAGATGTTGGGAAATGAGTATAAGGGGTAATGAAGAGTTGAAGAAGAGGAGGGAGAGGAATGGTTGAAGAGGAGGCGAGGGGAGTGGAAGAAGAGTTGAGAGGGTGGTTGGGAGGGGAGAAGGGGGGTGAGGGGGAGGGGTAGGGTAGGGGAAGGAGGCGGGGTAAGGTAGGGTTGTGCAGTGTCGCAACTCATTCAAATGTCACCTCGCACCCCTCGTCGCCACACACCTTTCCTCCCATCTAGTTTCCGAAATTATAAATCGTCCGTCGTCCGCCTCTACTTAATTAACCCCTTCAAGCGGCTGGCGTGTTTTTTTTTTTTTTATCGTACCAGCAGACGATTTTTGCTCAAGTTATGAAGATCTCTAGGAATAACGGGGGTTTGTGAAGGCGCTAACTCTCTTGCCTCAAAAGTCTTCTGAGTAAAATCGGTAAAGTCTTCTATGCTGAGTAAGATCGTTGAGAAGGGTAATGGGGTAAATGGGGAAGGGTGGGGAATGGGTGCTGTGTTAAGCCTGGGGTGGGTGGGGAAGCACGGGTGGGGTGGGGAATGTAAAATAAGGAAGGGAGTTGGTGGAGGTAAAAGAGGAGACCTTGTGGAAGAGACGGTGGGGGTTGGAGAGAGGTGGGGGAGGGGGGAGGAGAGGGGGTGGGGAGAGGAAAAGGGATTGGGCAGGAAATTAAGATTGGGGTCGAAGGGAGGAGGGTTGGGGAGGGGAAGTAGGAAAGGTGAAAGGAACTAGAATTGTGGGAGGGGGTGGGGAGAGGAAGGGGAGAGATAGGGGGAGTTGGTGAAGGGAGGGGGGAGTGGAGAGGGTAGGGGAGGGAGTAGGAGGGTAGGGGAAAGGGTGGGGGAGTGGGAAGGGTAGGGTGGGGAGTTGGGGAAGGAGGTGGGGAGGGAGTTACAAATGTCATGTTGCCTCTTCGGGTGACTCTCCCAGTGTCGCGTTGAACCACTTAACCCACGCCGATCCCTTCTCAATAACATTCTCTCTCTCTCTCTCTCTCTCTCTCTCTCTCTCGGTATCTTACGTCTTAGTCACCTATTGCTGTTTTTGTTTTTCTTTTTTCTTCTGTGGTGTGTGGTAGTGGTTGTGGTGGTTGTGGTAGTGATCACAGTAGAAGTTGTGGTAGTGATGGTGGTGGTAGCTGTGGTTGTGGTTGTAGTGGTTCTTTTGATTCTGAAGTCGACATGGCTCTAGTAGTAGCGGTGAGAGTGTTAGTTGTGATAGTGGTGATAGTGGTTGTGGTGGTAGTTGTGATTGTGGTGGTGATAGTGGTTGTGGTGGTGGTGGTGATAGTGGTTGTGGTGGTAGTTGTGGTTGTGGTAGTAGTTGTAGTAGTGGTAGAGCAAGAGGTGCCCTAATTTAATAACGCACGCACAGGTAGCTATGCAGGTGTGTGTGTGTGTGTGTGTGTGTGTGTGTGTGTGTGTGTGTGTGTGTGTGTACCGAGATAATTGGGTGAGCTTGCTGGTATATCACTGAACCATTGCTCATTAACTTACGAATAACACTATGTACGTTGCGTGTGTGTGTGTGTGTGTGTGTGTGTGTGTGTGTGTGTGAGAGAGAGAGAGAGAGAGAGAAAGAGAGAGTTTGTAGCTGTAGAAATGTTAGATACTGTATATGAAACACACACACACACACACACACACACACACACACACACACACACACACACACACACACACACACACACACACACACACACACACAAAGTTCACCCCTCGTCACATCCTCTTCACCTTCCTTTTTTGCAGAGGTGATGCCAGTCTTCGTGGAGCCGGTACAGAATGTGACGGTGGCCGTGGGTAGAGACGTGGACCTTACCTGTACCGTGGACCATCTGGGACATCATCAGGTAAGGAAGAGAATTGTTTTGTTTATTTGTTTATTTATTTTGTTTACTGCTTGTGGGAGAGGATGGTTAGGAAAAGACTGAGAGACAAGGTAGAGGGAAGAGGTGAAATTGATGGATGGTTAGCGAGGAAAGAGGATGGGTGGATGGAGGGAAGAGGGGTAAATGGATGGGTTGGGAGGAACGAGAAGGGTGGAGGAGGGAGGGAGGGAGAATGGATGGGGTGCAAAGGAGTGAGGATGGTTAGCGAGGAAAGAGGATGGGTGGAGGGAGGGAAGAGGGGTAAATGGATGGATTGGGAGGAAAGAGAAGGGTGGAGGAGGGAGGGAGGGAGAATGGATGGGGTGGGAAGGAGTGAGGATGGAGAGATGAATGGATAGGGAGGAAAGAAAAGAATGGAGGAGGAAGATAAAATAGATGTGGTGAGAAGGAGGGAAGAGTGGTAGGTGGATGAGGAGAGAGGAGAGAGAAAATGGTGGTGGTGGAGGGACAATGGATAGGGTGGGACGGAGAGAAGGTGAAGAGAAACTAAGGAGGGGGGGGTGTGAGAGAGGTGTTCTTTAAACCGGTCCAGTACGTGAATGTGACCCTAGGAAGAGACCTGGACCTGGACCCGTATTTTCTTCGGGTAAGGTAACTCCCTAACACCTTTTCTTCAGCGATTTATTTTGCCCATTACACCTTACTGTCCTCTTCTGTGTGGCATACATCCTTCCAATATCGTCGTACTTTGCATAATTAACGTGCCAAAAAATATTAACCACCCTTATCCAAAAATAAATCGCAAAGGGGAAGGTGTTAGGGAGCATCCGTAGGCCAATTGTTACATCACCAGGTAAGAGAAAGAGTTATGTATTTTTTATCGATTTATGTATATTGTTTATATTTATCTCTGTATTTATCTGTGTATTTTTGATTTGGGGAAGGAAGCTGGGAGTAGTGGAGGGGTAGGAGGGAGGAAGGATATTAGGAGAGGGAGGAAGGGTAGGACGAGAGGAAGGTGGGGATAAGGAAAGGGAGGAAGGGTGGGAGAAAGGGAAGAAAGGTAGGAAGAGAGGAAAGAAAGGGAGGAAGGGTAGGAAGAGAGGAGAGGAAGGGTAGGAAGAAAGGGAGGAAGGGTAGGAAGAGAGGAAAGAAAGGGAGGAAGGAGGGCTGATAGGGAAAGAGGGACTAGGATAGTGAGAGGAAAGAAGAGAGAAGAGGAGGATGTTGGCAGAAATAGGGACCATGATTGTACCGTGGATCGTTTACATCAACAGGTAAGATTTATTTATTTATCTGTATACGCCTGTGTTTATATTAACTGATACAAAGATGGTGAACTTATGAGAAGAACAGAGATGCATGTAGAAAATAAAGATGAGAGAGAGAGAGGGAGAGAGAGAGGATGGAAATGGGTTGGAAAAACAGGTAATGATGAAGGTAAAAAAAAAATAATAATAATAATAATAATAATAAAATGCTGCTACATCATTCCTCTCCTCTCTCCCATCCCCCTCCCTTTCCCTCCACCTCTACCCCTCCCCCTCCTCTTCTCCTCCGTCTTCCCTCCTCCCCCTCCCCGTCCCCCCTGACGTCAGCGACCACGCAATCGGATTGACATCAGATCAACTATGTCAGCCGGAAATACTCAAGATTATGTGCGTATAGCGATGTGTGTGTGTGTGTGTGTGTGTGTGTGTGTGTGTGTGTGTGTGTACGTAGGTGTGTAATTGCGCCCGTGACTTTTTATGTTATTTACCTGTCAGCAGCGACTTAGTGACGTCATAATCAGTTGTAGCCAGTCACAGGCGTCCTTTTCATGACGTCATCAACCTCTTCCTAGTGAGGTGCCGCCTACCTATGACGTCATCACCCTATAGCCGTGAGATGATTCGCTTGCTTATAACGTCTCTCTCTCTCTCTCTCTCTCTCTCTCTCTCTCTCTCTGCCAGTGAGAAACTACTAATCATGACGTCACGACCCCTAAGCCAATAAGAGACCAGCAAATCCATGACGTCACAACACCTTTGCCAGTAAACCCATGACGTCACCTCTATCAGATCCATGACGTCATATACCCCAGCCAGTGAGAAGCAACCACACCTCTGACGTCACAACCCTTTACCCAATAAGTAGCAGCTAAACCTATGACGTCATAACCCGTTACCCATTGAGAAGCAGCCAAACCTATGACGTCATCCCTGTAGCCAATGAGAAGCAGCCAAACTTATGACGTCATCCCTTTAACCAATGGGAAGCCAGCAAATCCTTGACGTCACACCCGCTCAGCCAATCAGCTTCCGAGAATTGGCCCGACTTGATCCTTGTTGAGAAAAAATCTGTGCTAGACCCTGGGGAAAAACAAAGGCGTAATTATTGACATGATTATACTGTTGTCTCTCTCTCTCTCTCTCTCTCTCTCTCTCTCTCTCTCTCTCTCTCTCGTTATCCTTCTATCTGTCTATCTACCGCAATTCTGTCTTTCCATAAGTCTACGTATCAAACTGTCTATCTATTTATCTCTATGTCTATCTACCGTAAAACACAATCCCCTCTCTCCGTTTTCTATATTATTCCCGCGTCTCCGTTTTCGGGGGTAACTGTTATTTTTTACGCTGCTTCCCACCACCTCATTTTTCTCCCATTTTGAAGCATTGAGGAGATCTGAGTGGCGGAAAAATGGGGAAATGGGGGTGTTGTGCTGGGGATTAAGTGTGTGTGTGTGTGTGTGTGTGTGAGAGAGAGAGGGAGAGAGAGAGAGAGAGAGAGAGAGGGAGGGAGGGAGAAAGGGGAGAGGAATAATAGGTAACAGTGAATATAATTACAAAGTACGAGAAGAGAAAATGGGAGAGAGAGAGAGAGAGAGAGAGAGAGAGAAAGATGAACATAAGGTAGACTGTAACAGAGAAATAGATAGATATAGGTAAGCCCAGACGAGACAAGGAGTGAGGTAGATAGATAGATAGATAGACAGATAGATAGATAGAGACCGTTTTGAGGCGTTGGTGAGATATAAGGGATGGAAAAATGGGTAAATGGGGTTGGTGTTGAGGATTAAGGATGTGTGTTGTGGTTATGGCGTGGATGAGGTGGGTGATGAGGTGTGGAGGAGTGGGGGGAGGAAGAAATGGAGGGAATGAAGGGAGGGAGTGGAGGAAGGATGGAGGGAGGGAATGGAAGAAGGATGGAAGGAGGGCATGGAGAGGAAGGATGGCATTGGGGAAAGTGGAAATAAAAGAAGATAGAATGTGTGTGTGTGTGTGTGTGTGTGTGTCTGTGTCTGTGTGTCTGTGTGTGTGTAAGAGAGAGAGAGAGAGAACAATATTATCATCAAAGAACACGGAAGAACAAAGCGGAATTATTCTGCCTCACTCTAGCATTCCTCTCTCTCTCTCTCTCTCTCTCTTGTTCTAGCGCCAGACGATTTTTTTTCAGTTGAGGGAAGTCGTATACTCAGCACTTGAACTTAGATCACGATGCTAGTCACGAGGAAGTGCTGTGAAAAGCATTATTATTGTCTCCGTCACTAATCTCCGTGAAATAAGCTGCAAAAAAGGACGAAAATCTTGGCCAAGTTGCAGTGAAGAGAGTGTAGTCGTGAAACTGTGATGATTCGGATTCTGAATTTTTGTCTTAGTTTACTGGTTTAAGATTTAGTAGTAAAATGTGGTTAGTGGAATACGTAGACTGTTATAGCACTGAGTCTGTCGAGTGTGAAGTGTGGGAAGCGGTCATTGTAGAGTGGAACTGTGAACGTGAACCCAGTGGACTGCGGGCTGATCCTGTACTGTAATCTACTATCCTTCTTTCTGGGGATGGGGAGGGAGTTCGAGGGCGTTTGTCTATCCGCCCACACATTCCAGTGCCACCGCGTGAAGGCGTCCCTCTCCAGCACTGATTGGGTAGTGAGACTTGGCTGTGGAGACTTGAGTGTTACTGCCCCGTATATGTTTACACGTGATAAAAGTTGACCTGAAACTATCATTGCCTTACTGAATTATAGTTAAACATGGCAACTGGGGACCGTAGAGTTTTATAGCTGTTTTGTTTATCTGATGGAACTGGGTCACTCACGACTTGAATACTGAGTCGTGGTTACGTTAATTTTGATGACCCTGAGTTACGAGGTAGGAATGAGTCTCCTTGGTTATTAGTCAAAGCCGCCCTCCAGTCTACCTACCCATGGCCAACAACTGAGCTCTGTAATGGGGTAGGGATCTTTGTCAGGTGGGAAACGCACCATAGTGAAACGTGGTAATTGTTCGTCTTTAATTCTTACGTGGTGAGACTGAAAAACGGATGAGGAAGTGAAGGAGGGTTGTATTGTGGATGTGTGAAAAGCAGTAGAGGTATTTTGAGATGGTTTGGCCCTGTGGAGAGAATGGAGACAGGCCAGGGGAGTGTAAGAGGTGGAGGGAAGGAAAGAAGACGGATGTGAGATAAGCAATGGGATGGAGAGGTACATGAGGAAGGAGGGATGTGTGAGTTGAGGGAGGGCAGCCTGATGGTGAAAGAAGGGTGACGTGGAGGTGAGTCGTTCGTAACACACACACACACACTGTGATAAGCTGACAGATTAAAGACGAGTGCCCTAACCCCAGTACAGGTGTTGTTGGTGGACTGCATAGATTGATCAGTAAAAAGAGATAAATATATGCTAAGAAAAGATGCCACAGAGTCTTCTATTGCCAACTAAAAATGTTTGGAAGTGTCTGGCAACCCCTTTACTTTTCTCGACCTATCGCCGTTGATCTCTGAACGAAATCGACCAAAGAAAAAAGATAAATACGAGATAAATGCTAATACCAGCTCGTAAAAACAGATTAATGTTAAAGAAATCAGCTGGACGAGGAAGGCTGTGTTTGGAAGTGCGTGGCACCTCCCGTCATCATGCTCAGCCAATCTGCGTTGATCTGCGAACGAAATCGACCAATGGGGAGGAAGATTGTAAAGAATAGGCGCCTTACGGAGGCCCCCAAGGAAGGGAAACGAGCGGGAGACAAAAATTTCGGGCATTAAAACGAAAACGAGCAGTAAAAGGCGTGTTTTGGCTAATGAAAATCGCATCAGCCAATGGGAAGCCGCCTTGCTGAGCCAAGAGTTACGGGGGCCAATGAACGTCGAGTTTATGTACCGGCAAGGCTTCCCCCGGGCCCAAAATAACAAAAATTATATATATTAAGCAGTTTTGTGAGGGGAAAGGGGGGGGGGATTCTGGGAAGTAAAGGAGGGGGCCAAAATAACTATATATATATATATATATATATATATATATATATATATATATATATATATATACAGTTTTTTGAGGTAGGAGTGTGTAAGGTTGGGAGTTGGAGAGGGATTGGATATGTGGGGGAAGGAGAGGAAAAGGGTGATAGGGTTTAAGGAAATGAAGGGAGAGAGAGAGAGAGAGAGAGAGAGAGAGAGAGAGAGAGAGAGAGAGAGAGAAAGTAAAGGGAAAAGTGAGAGTGCGAGAGATTGAGTTGAGAAAGAGAAATGACAAAAATTGTAGGTAAACCGTTAGGCTGTATAAAGGAGTTATATGGGGTGTTGCTGGTGGACGATGGGGAGGAGGAGGAGGAAAGAGAGAGAGAGAGAGTTAAAAAGGAGTGTGTGGTAATCCTTGGGAAGAGTCTAACACGCTTATTATAAACCCACACACTGGTCTTGCTGGTTAAGGAGTGGGAGGAGGAGGAGGAGAAGAAGAAGAAGAAGAAGGAGGAAGATATTATGCTCATGATGCGAAGAACAGATAAGAGGATGAGGGTGAGAACATGGGAGAGGAGGAGGAGGAAGAAGAGGATAAAGAAAGATGAAGGAAGTGCAAGGTGAAGGAAGGCTGAAAGAAGAAGAGGGCGGTAAGAAAGAACAGGAGAGAGAGAGAGAGAGAGAGATCATAGAGGAATTAAGGTCAGGAATAATCCCCCAGTCTGCACTACACCACACTCATTACTACACCAACACATACACCCTGGACAACACCACTTGATTTTATTACATCTAGCAGGGCGAAGGAAGGGATGGTTGTGATGATGATGGTGGTGGTGATGGTGGTGGTGGTGGTGGTGGTGGTAATGATGGTGATGATGATGGTACGCCAATATATCTATCCCAACCAACACCACGCAATTATATTCCACTTCGAGTCGTATTACATCTTCCGTTGCGACTTATCCTCCACACCTTGATCTTAGTGTCGTTATCATATGTGGCTTTGTAGATTTCTTAACACATACAATTGAGCGATTAATTTTGCTTGTTGTACCTTTCATTCCTCGTATGTGCTATCAACGCCGGTGTTAAAACGATATAAGTAGCATAGAAGAGAATGTTAAGGTAAAGAGAGAGAGAGAGAGAGAGAGAGAGAGGGGTGAAAAAATGATGTTGTTTTGAGATGGTGGTGATGGAGGTGTGAGCGAGGCCCGCTGATTGGTTGATAAGGCCGCCACTCAGCCAATCACAGCGCGCCGTGGATTGTTTTGTTGTGTGTTTTGGTGGAGATGTTTGTGGTGGTGGTGGTGGAGGCGATTTTGGTGGAGATTGTGGAACGGGGGGAGATTGGGGAGGAGGGAGAATGATGGAAATTGTAAGAGAGAAGTGATGAAGGTGGAGATGAAGGGAACTGTGGAGAAGATTGAAGAGGAGAAGGAAACAGAGATGAAAAGGGTGATGGAGGAGAGGAAAATAGTGGAGAAGGAGGGAATAGTGGAGGAGAAGCGAGGAGTGATGTGGGTGGAGAGAGAGAGAGAGAGGGTGGGTGGGGGGGGAGTGGAGCTGATTTGTAACGTAATAAACCTACCAAACTCAAGTGTGTCTTACATAACTCACACTAACTCACACTAACCTTCCCCCAACCGACACAGTACAAGCGGCCCTAACTCAAACTGATATAGCCTAATGTTACGCTAACCTAACCTAACCGATCCACGCCAGACCTCTCCTGACCTAACCTAACATACCCCATCCTAACCGAACCTGCCTAACCCACCCTGACCTATCCCAACTTAACCTAACCTAACCTAACCTAACCCAACCCAACCCAACCTAACCCAACCCAACCCAACCCAACCTAACCTTACCTAACCTAGCCTAACCCAGCCTCACCTCAGCCACCATAGCATCGGCCACACGTTAATCACATTGTCCTGAGATGACCCATAAAAAAAACTTTCCCTAATTAGATTATTAAAAGACGCCGAGAGTTGCTTTTACTATCGCTCTCTTTTGTCTTTCATTTTCTTTCGTTTTTTTCCTTTTCTTGCGTCCAAAATAATGGGGCGTGGCTGGTAAGGGGGTGCCTTTATTTACGCGCATAATAGGTACTTGGCTTGTTAGTTGAGAAAGTGGGGTGTTGGGTATGGCGAAGGTAGGGTTAATTAGAGAGAGAGAGAGAGAGAGAGAGAGAGAGAGAGAGAGAGAGAGAGAGAGAGAGAGAGATAATGGAGAGAAACAGTGCGGACGTGAGAGCAAGGAGTGGAGGGAGGGAAGGAGGAGGAAGAGGTCATGAGGGGAGGGGAAGGAGAGGTCAGGAGTGAGGAGAGAGAGCGAGAGAGTAGTGATACGTAGAGAAGAGAGGGAAGGAGGAGGAAGAGGTCGAGAGAGAGCGAGAGAGGAGGGGAGGGGAGGGGGTAGTCTGGTTATCCACTGTTTCCTTTCCCTCAACCCCACTTAACTCCGCCTCACTCAATTTCTTCACACACACACGCTTCTCCCCCCAAATGTTTCTCACTTTTCCATCTCAGGCATCCTCTATTATTTCACGATTTTTGGGGGTAATTTCTGTTTCGAGACTTTTCAATAGTTTTTTCTGATCTTTTTTTTTTTTGGGTATATACCTGGAGATTAGGGTATTTGTTAGAGTTTTTCATCATCATCATCATCATCGTTGTTGTCATCCACCATCATCATCATCATCATCTTTCTTTTTGCGGTCTTCATTTCTTCATTACAGTCTATTCCTCCACTCCTGTTCCTCCTCCTTCCCCTAACATCTCTTCTTTCCTCCTCCTCCTCCTCCTCCTCATGGTACAACTGTGATACATAACAGTGATACATTATGGACTCTCTCTCTCTCTCTCTCTCTCTCTCTCTCTCTCTCTCTCTCTCTATCTATCTATCTATCTATCTATCTCATTCCTATTCCAAACTTCAGTCCTTTTTGAGAAGACGGTAAGGTTAGGGGGAGTTGACACTGGGAGACAAAGAGAGAGAGAGAGAGAGAGGACAAGATTAAAACAGTAAGCCAGAAAAAGTGAGGAAAGAAAGTGTGAAAGTAAAGAGAGTCGAAGAACAGGCAGAACGTGAGGGTAAGAGAACTCGTAAAGAAAGAAGGAGAGAGAGAGAAGAAAAGTGGGAAAGAAAAAATGGAAGAACGTGAGAAGGAGGCGTAAGAGAGGGTAAGAAAGCTGGAGAGAGAGAGAGAGAGAGAGAGAGAGAATGTAGTGATATATAGAAAACAACAGATTAGGTGGATTGATACGTAGGTAAGCAAGTTGGTAGAGAGAGAGAGAGAGAGAGAAAATGTGATGATACGTAGAGGACGAGAGAGAGAGAGAGAGAGAGAGAGAGAGAGGAAGTGTTAAGGTAAGGAGGTGACCGAAGCGAGCAGGTTGCATGGGAATAACCTTACTACACTTTCACACACCCTCTCTCTCTCTCTCTCTCTCTCTCTCTCTCTCTCTCACTCACTTTCTCTTTCTTTCCCTCCGTGTTGCCTTGCTTCGCTTGGTAAGTATATGGTAATGGTTCTTGGGTGGCTGTGCAATTACTAGCAAGAGTCACACCCACACCACACCACACCACACCACACCACACCACACCACACCACACTACACCACGCCTACCCTAGCCTCGCCCCTACCTTCCTAGCCACACCACACCTAGCCTCTTACCTACCTGTTGAGCCTGGGGTGGCAGCTACTACTACTACTACTACTACCTTATTCATTTCTCCCTTCTTGTCCTTTCAGTTGGACTCCCTTCTCCTTTCTAGCTCTCCCCTCCCTTCCTAGCACACTCTTCCTTTCTAACAACATCTCCCAGCCCAGCTCTTCCCTTCCTAGCACCTCTTACTATCTCTTCCCTCATTGTCCCTTTCCCTAGCATTCTCTCTCTCTCTCTCTCTCTCTCTCTCTCTCTCTCTCTCATAACCCCTCCCTTGCCTCTCTCCTTGTTAATGTTCCTCTGGTAATCTCTCTCGCACTCCTTAATCGCGCCCGTTTGTCTGTTTCATTATTCCTACCCTCCCTCTTGCTCACTCATTACCCTCCTCTCTCACTCGCTCCGTCTCCCTTCTCTCTCACTCGCTCTGTCCCGCTTCTCTCTCTAGATCTGTCTTCCTTTCTCCCTCTCTCTCTCTGTTTCTCAGCCACGGTCTCTATCTGTCTATCTGTCTGTCTCTCTGTATATCTATCTGCCTGTGTATGTATCTATCTATATTAGTCTATCGAACCACATGTCTGTATCAGTAAATATCCACATCTCTCTCTCTCTCTCTCTCTCTCTCTCTCATATACACCAGCCCTACCTCATCCGGCTGTGTATCACCTCTTCACCTGTGCAACAAACAGGATGGTGTTAGGCTGAAGGGAGGGCTGTGTAGAGGAGGCTTGCTATTGTGTGTCCCAATGTCTTCATCTAACGGAACTGGGCAACTCTTACATCCTGGTTACTGAATCTTGAGTACGTGGGGTTCTGTAAGCGTTATGAGGTAGGACTGAGTCTCCTTGGTTACTAGCCAGAGCTATCCTTCAGCCTGACTACCCTTGGCCACCGACTGTTGTTGCTGAGAAAGAGGGGAGATAGATGGATAGGTAAATGGATAGATAGATAGATTAACGGAGAGAGAGAGAGAGAGAGAGAGAGAGAGAGAGAGTCCACCAAGATGCATTAAAGCGTGTGGACGAGTGCATAAACTGGCATTACGCAGCACATTGGACAGAAATGGTGTTAGTCTTGCCGTGAAGAAGAATTCAGAAAGGGGAAAGTGTCTGCTGAAGT
Organism: Coenobita brevimanus; assembly: GCF_032717465.1. Classification (NCBI taxonomy): domain Eukaryota; kingdom Metazoa; phylum Arthropoda; class Malacostraca; order Decapoda; family Coenobitidae; genus Coenobita; species Coenobita brevimanus. The sequence goes on along the minus strand of NC_136999.1, from coordinate 652,049 downwards.
CTGCCTAACTCTGCAGTCTGCCTAACCCTGAAGTCTGCCTAGCCCTGAAGTCTGCCTAGCCCTGAAGTCTGCCTAGCCCTGAAGTCTGCCTAGCTCTGAAGTCTGCCTAGCCCTGAAGTCTGCCTAGCCCTGAAGTCTGCCTAGCTCTGAAGTCTGCCTAGCTCTGAAGTCTGCCTAGCCCTGCAGTCTGCCTAATCCTGAAGTCTGCCTAGCCCTGCAGTCTGCCTAGCCCTGAAGTCTGCCTAGCCCTGAAGTCTGCCTAGCTCTATTTTTTTATGTATCTTTTGGCGGACACATGCTGTTAAGAAGGGATATTTAACTTCCCTATAGTTTACATTCACTAGGCGTTATATTGCTATCATCTCGAATGCCCTTTGTCTGTCTGTCTGAATCTCTCTACGTCAGTCTGTCTGTCTACCTATTTGTGAATCAATACGTCTCTCTATCTCTCTGTCTGTGGCAATTTATCTACCTATTAATATATATGCCTTGGTTGAGGTGAGTTGTGGCGTAACCTTTGATGTGTGTTAGGTTATGCAATTAGGCCTCTGTCAAGCTGTAAGCCAGGCACTGCACCAATAATCCGCCCCTGCTACACGCATACCTCCACCCTCACGAAATATACGACGATATTCTCACGCGAAATAACGAATACATCCAGTGTGGCTCTACCTTGTGGGAAGATGAAGGACGTGGCATTGTGAAGCATGGTTTGTAATTTCCGTATCCATTGTAGAAATATTTTTGGCTGTTTTCCTTGTCTTCCCTTCTCTTTCGCAAATTAGTTGGTGTGTGTGTGTGGGTGTAGTGTTCCCCGGAGTCCCCTGTTACTCTCAGTTACCCTTGCATTTACCTCGCCTCTTAGTTTTCTTTACATATTCCTATTTCGTTCAGAGTTACACACACACACACACACACACACACACACACACACACACACACACACACACACACACACACACACACACACACACAACGCTGAAGTTTACTTGGTGTATTTTGTAGCAGTATTTCCTGCAATATTCCTGTCCTCTTGGTCTATTTCTCTCTGTCCTCTTCCTACAGCCACTCTCACTCTCTCCCCTCCTTGCTTTGCACCAGTGTCCCTTATAATAATTCCTGTTACTTAGCGGGCGTTACTTAGATTACTTGTTACTGTTACTTTGATTCTGTTCCACCGTTTCTACTGTCATTGTTCCTACATTGTGTTGGTATCTTATAATTTCCCTCTTGGTTATTACTGGTTCTTCTCTGGAATTTATCTTTTGGAATTGCACTGCTGCTGTATTCCCTTCAGCATTCTCTCTCTCTCTCTCTCTCTCACACACACACACACACACACAATTACGATGTGGCAGGGGCGGAGCGTGAACTAATCAGGGCAGCAGGAGTATAGGTGAAGGGAAGAGGGAGTGATGGCGAGGGAGGTGGAGCAGCGGGTCATTTGGCTGCCCTCTCTCCACACCCAGTTGCCTCCCTCCTTTACCTTCTTGGGTTTTAATGCTTCAGGGGCCGTGTGTGTGTGTGTGTGTGTGTGTGTGTGTGTGTGTGTGTGTGAGAGAGAGAGAGAGAGAGAGAGAGAGAGAGAGAGAGAGAGAGAGAGAGAGAGAGAGAGAGACACCCCATGTATAACAGTAAATAGGGTTGTGATAAAGAGGCCTTGTTAACTTTATTCTCCTTTGTTAATTTTCCTCTCCCTTGTTATCCTGTCTCACGATTCTCTCTTTCCTCTTCACCCACACCTGTTTCTTCTCTTTACTCTCTCTTTTCCTCCTCCTACGCCTCCCTTTTCCTCCCCTCTCTCTTTCTCTCAGTCACTCCTCTTTCAGAGATCCTTTTCTCTCCCTTATTTCCGCTCCTCTTCTCTCTTTGCCTCTTGCTCTACACCCGTATCTTCTTTCCTCTTCTCATCTCTTCTCCTCTCCTCTCCTCTCCTTTACTCTCCTCTCCTCTCCTTTTCTTTCCTCTTGCCTCCTCCTTCTCTTTTCCCTTTGCTTCTCTCCTCTTTTCCCCTCCACTTCTTTCTCCGTCCCTCTCTCTCTGCCTCTCTCTTCTTTTTTCCCATCCTCTCACTTCGTCGTGCGCCTCTCTACTTACCTCTCTTTCCTCTCTTCTCCTCCCACGCCCTACTCTTTAATCCATTCATTCTCCCTGTTCACTCTGTTCATGTTCACTCGTGTTCTTTGTTATGGTCTATCTTTCCTTGTACACCTATCTTCCCACCTCTTTTTTTTTTTTTTTTCCTGCTATCTTTCTTGTCCGTTCCCTCCTGTACTTATCCTGTGTCTTACCTCCTTCTTTACTTCCTTCATTTCTTCCTTCTTTCCTTCCTGCCCTCTTTCTTTTCTTTTTATCATTTCCCTGTTTTATTTCGTAATCATTTATGCATTCTTCCATTCACAACTCCTCCCTGTCTTCCTCTCTCCCCGTCTTCACATTCTTCCTTTCCGTCCTTCCTTCCTTCCTTCCTCCTCCCTCCTTCCTTCCATCCATCCTTCCATCCATCTATCCATCCATCCTTCCTTCCTTCCTTCTTTCTATTCTCGTTCGTGGCCATTCTCTTCCTAATTTTTTCCTTCTCTCTCGCCCTCCCTTCCCTATTTACATATCCACGCACTTTCTCGTCTCCGCAGTTTCCTCCCTTCCTCCCTCACGTCCTTCCTTCCTTCCTCCTTCCCTACCTTGCTTCCTTCCCTCCTTAAATTTGTTTGTTCTTTTTGTTCATTTAGTTGGTTCTTACGTTCCTTGGCATTCTCATCCTAAGTTATATCTCCTGCATAATTCACTTTCTCTTCTCTCCTATTCCCTTCTCTTTTTTCTCCTTCCTTCCTTCCCTTCTTCCATCCATCCTTCCTTCCTTCCTTCTTTCCTTCTTGTTTACCTTCTTATCTCCCTTCTTCTCTGGTAGGTTCATTTTCCCTCCATTCCTTCTCCAATCCCTTTCTCTCTTTCCTTCCCTCCTTCCCACCGTCCTTTTCTTCCTTCCTTTCTTTCCTTCCCTCCATTCCCACCGTTGTTTTCTTCCTTCACTCCATCCTTCCTTTCTTTCCTTCCTTCCTTCCGTTTTCCCCTCCTTCCCTCCTTCCTTCCGTTCTTTCCTTCCTTCCTTCGTTTGTTTCCCTCCTTCCTTCCGTTCTTTCCATCCTTCCATTTTTCCCTCCTGCTGTTCTTTCTCTCCCTCCTTCCTGCCGTTCTTTCCTTTCCTCCCTCCTTCCGTTCTTTCCTTCCCTTCCTCCTTCTGTTCTTCCGTTCCTTCCGTCCTTTGTTTTCCTCCCTCCTTCCATCCGTTCTTTCTCTCCCTTCTTCCTGCCGTTCTTTCCCTCCCTCCTTCCATCCGTTCTTTCTCTCCCTCCTTCCATCCGTTCTTTCTCTCCCTCCTTCCAGTCGTTCTTTCCCTCCCTCCTTCCAGCCGTTCTTTCCCTCCCTCCTTCCAGCCGTTCTTTCGTTCCCAGCCGTTCACGTAATCCAGCCGGCCTCCCCCGAAATCATAATTCGCTGCCGCCGCCCTGTTTTCCCGCCTGGAGGAGTGCCACTTTTGCGCGGCTAATTATCGAGTCTTTTATTATTATACATACGATTACCCCCTAAACGTCACCCGGCGGAGCGACAAATATGCTGGGATGAGAGGAAGGAGGGGACGAACGAGGACGATGATGAGGGAGGGTGTCGTCGAGGGGAGTAGGAGGAAGGGAGGAGCGAGGGTGGTAATGAGGAGGAGAGGAGCGGGGGTGGTAATGAGGAGGAGAGGAGGGGAAAGATGTTCTGGGTTTAAGAAGGCGTGGGTGGCAATGAGAAGGAGATGTAGATTGAGGTGAAGAAAAAAGATGTTCACACTCTCCATTTAATACATCAACACGGGATTATAGTTTGTTTATTATTGTGGGTAAAGGCAGGTGATTGTGGGCAGGTGTGGAGAGGCCCTCGCGGTGAACAGGTGAACACATACAACACGAAGACGCCTTTCTCTTGTTTTGTGGTTAACGCCGGACATTTATTGATTTAGTTTAGTAGACGCTCCTCGTGATGATTGGCTTAATAACGCCGCCCATATTTTGCGTCTACAGTAAGGTGTGTTTAGGCCAGATGTTTACTATTTACCATCAGTAGAATCGTGTTAGTGATAGAAGCAGTCAGCAGTACCCCCATCCAAGCAGTCAGCAGTACCCCCATACAGGCAGTCAGCAGTACCCCCATACAAGCAGTCAGCAGTACCCCAATACAGGCAGTCAGCAAGAAAGCTCCCTAACACCTTTTCCTAAGCTACTTGTTTTGCTTATTACACCTTATTGTCCTTCTCCGTGGTAAACATACGCTGCATAAATAACCCACCACTTGACATTAGCCAGCCGTATCCAGTAATAAATCGCTAGGGAAGAGGTGTTAGGGAGCTTCCTTACCCGTCGAGAATACGAACAAGAAACATGGAGAGAGAGGGAGGCCGGGGGGGGGGGTAAGAGACAAGACTGGAACAGGCAAAGTTGGTAAAGAAGAAAGGAAGGATCAGGAATGACGGAGAGGTGGAGGAGGAAAAAGAGTGAGACATGACTGAAGGGTGACCTGAAGAAGAACAAGGGAGGGGAAGAACGAGAATCAGGAGGAGGAGGAGGAGAGAGGAGAAAAATTTACCTTGAGAGAGAGAGAGAGAGGAAAAAGATGTGAGAAAGGGAAACGTAACAGGCTAGGAAGTTTGTTTGCCGTAGGAGAGAGAGAGAGAGAGAGAGGGAGGGAGGGAGGGAGAGAATGACGTGCAAGGAAGTCTGCTCACCTTAAGCCCAGTACCGTACAGGGTCGTGGCCAGCGCATCTTTCAAATATTTACCACCTCACAAAACTAACTTCTCACCACACTTTGAACACAGATTTTTAACCCATGGAAATTTGCCCCCTCCCCCCTTCCCCCCCCCCCCCCCCCCAAAAAAAAAAAAAAAAAAAAAGAGAGTGGTGTGCGTGTGTGAAAAAGGAGATTATTTTGTTGGAAAATATTTTGTCTTTCTGAAATATTTTTGTCGTGGAGGAAGAGTTGCTAAAGCGAAATACTTTAAGATAAAATGTGGGATTGGTGTAGGCGTGTGAAAAGTGGGTTTGAGAGAGGGGGGGGGGTGTAGAGAGAGGATAAAAATGAAGATTAATGAGAAACTGTAAAAAACAAATGATCAAGGAGAGAGAAAGAGAGAGAGAGAGAGAGAGAGAGAGAGAGAGGGAGGGAGGTCGAGGATGTAGGCGTGTCCAAAAATGGGTCTAAGATATTGTGGCATCGGGGAGGTGTAAAAAATTGGGATTATTGTGAAAAAACTCTGGTTCGTGGCGGATGTGAAGTTTGGGAGGATGGTTGGTGGGGATTAGAGCTGATGTAGTGTGTCTCTGTGAGGGGGCGGCCTTACTGTTTTCCTCCTCTTCTTCTTGTCTTCTCCTGTCTCTTCTTCTTCGTGTCTTCACCTGTCTTTCTATGCGTAATGCTTGATTCTTCTTCCCTTTGTCTTCTTCGCTCTTTCTGTCTCTTCCTGCGTCTATGTGAGGGTGCAGCTTTACTTAGTGTTTTTCTTCCCTTCTTGTCTTCGCCTGTCTTCTTTTTCTTCTCTCTTGCTATGCTTGAGGCTTGAGTTTTCTTTCCTTTGCCTTCTCCGCTGTCGCCTCCTCTTCTTCTTGTCTCCTATCCTTTTCCCTCTTCTTCTCTTCCCATCTTAATATGTGTGTGTGCGTAGGTCTTGCTTATTCTCTTGCTTCTTCTCTCTTCTCATTCCTTCTTCTCTTCTCTGCTCTTGTCTTTTCCTATCCTCTTCTTCTTCTCTTGCCATTTTATCTCTTCTCTTCTCTTCGTTTTGTTTTTTCTCTCTCTCCTTCGTCTTCCCTCTTTCCTGTCAAGTTTGGGGAGATGGTTTGGTGGGGCTTAGACGTGATATAATGTGTCTCTGTGCTTGTGGGGGCATCCTAGAGGCTTTCATCTGCTCGTCTTCTTTTTCTTCTGCTATGCTGAGGACGTGCTAAGATTTTTTTCTTCTCTCATTCTCTTTTCCATTTCTCCTCTGCTTAGGGCTCGCTTATACTGTTTCTTCACCTCCCTTCTCTTCTCCTTTCCTCTCTTCTCTTCTCTTCTCTTCTTTCTCCTGTTTTGCTGGGGCATACCTATGCTTCTCTTCTCTTCTCTTCCCTTCTCTTCTCCTCTCCTCTCCTCTCATTTCGTCTCATTCCCATGCCTGGCTTTTCATTTAACTTGTTTCTCTTCTCGTTTCCCTCTCTCTTCTCCTATTCTCTTCTCTGCCTGGGTCTTGCTTTTATACTTTCCTCCCCTTTTTCCTTTTCTCTGTCTGTTTACTTTTTCACCTGTCTCCTCCTACCTTACTTTCTAAACGGCAGTGGTTGTGTGTGTAGGGCAGGGAGGCTTGCAAATGCGCGTCCCCCCCTCTCTCTCTCTCTCTCTCTCTCTCTCTCTGCTTCTCATCCCTCCTTCTGCTTCTCTCTTCTTCCCTTATCGTCTCTCCTCTTCCGTTTCTCTTCCTTTTCTTCTTCATTCCGTGTCTCCCTCTTGTCCTTTCCCCGCCTCTCATCTTCCCCTCGTATCCCTTCCCCATTCTCTCCTGTCACTGCCTTTTTTTCCCTATTCTGTCTGTTCTTTCCTCTTTTTTTTTCCTTTCCTTCCCTCTCCTCTTTTCTTTTATAATTTCCTTCCGTTTCCTCTTTTTCCATTTCCTCTCCTCTCGTTTCCTCCTCTCTCTCTTTTCTTCTCATTATCCTTTCTCTCCTTCTACTCACTTTTTTCCTCTCTCCCATTCCATCCATCACGTTAATTCCCTTTCTCTCTACATTTCCCTCCTTACCTCCCTTCCTTCCTCCTCTCATTCTCTCTCTCCTGCCTTCTCTCCCCGTCTCTCACCTCCCTCCCTCCCTCCTCCCCTCTCTGCTCTTTTCCTTGTGGCCAGGAGAGGAAAGTTTGCACAAGGTGGTTTAGAGCAAGTGACGAGACTACACCTACATTGTTATCAGGGGGAGAGAGAGAGAGAGAGAGAGAGAGAGAGAATGTGTGCGAGGGTGTTTAGGAGCCAGTGACAATCCTGCACTTGCATTGTTATCAGTGTGTGTGTGTGTGTGTGTGTGTGTGTGGTAAGCGTCCCTGCAAGCCTGCCAAGTGGGCGGTGTGCACATGAGTTGAAACATGGGTATAACGCAGGCGAAGTATAAAGACAGGCCTTGTATACAGTGCTTATGAAATGTGTCAGATAATTAGGGCTGGAAAAAAATACAACCACTCATCCAGATACAGCATAAACATACCAAGCCTAAGCTAAACTAATCTGATACGTAATCAATGCAAACATCACCTAACCTAAACATATCAAACCTTACCAAACCTAGCCTAACCCCTCCTCTCCTCTGCTGTCCTCTCCTCTCCTCACCACTGATATCCTCTCCTCTCCTCTCCTCTGATATCCTATCCTGGCCTCTCCTCTCTTATCTTATCCTATCCTGTCCTTTTTGTAAGAGAAGTAAGAAGGAACCCAATACTAAGATCAGTGTAGTTCGAGTCCCCCTTGGCACAGCATGATGAAAAAAATATAAATTTAAATCTTGGAGGTTGTGAAGTGATACGCAAAGCACATGATAGTCACCCGGATCATTAGCCCACCAGCCGTGTTTGTCGAGAAGCCGTTGTTTGTATTACCAGAGAAGTTGGCTTTTGTGGGGATGACGATCGCCCGCAATGCCAGCGAAACGTTCTTGAACTCGGAAGCTTGGAACTTTGCGAGTCATGTTTGCTTCCTCACATCTTTTCGTCAGGGCCATTACTCCGACCGGTACTTCCAGCCACTGCATCACCACGCGTAGTTGTCTTTGTATTACCAGACAAACCCGTGGAAATTCTTGACCCTTCGGAAATGCAGACGAAACATTTTGGAACTCTCAAAGCTTCGAACTTTCCAGTGGCGTTTGTTTTCTGTTGCGTCGGAGCCAAAAGCGAATCGGCAAGAAGTGACGCGCCAACCTTGACACAGTTTCCCCGCTGCTGGTGCAAGAAAACTTTTGGCCGGCGATAAATTAAAGTTTTCCCTAAATAAAAGTTTGAGCTGGACAAGTCGAAGAGAGGAGAGGGAGGGGCGATCCATGACTGCAGATGTTTGGGTAAATAGCAGAGGAAAACGACGCCACTTGAATACAAACAGTCAAGTAATCTCTAGAAGTAAGGGCCATTCGGTGTGGCGTGGGAGGCCCGTAGCATTTTTTCCTTGGCGAATTATTTTGCTTAACACATCTTAATATTTTTATGTTATTGATATCGTTTTAGTATCGATATGCAGGAGTTTGCATCAGTGACATATAAGAGGATTTTATGTTCCTTAGGCAGAAGAAATCAGTGAAGAAGTGCTACGTAATCTCCAGACCTGCTTAGAATACGTCTCTAAGATTTAACAAAGAAAGAAGAGGGGAAAGGAAGGAACCGCCAGAGATGTTTAGGTAAATAATGATTTTAAAAACGCAATTCTGAACAGCAAAAAAATCTGTGAGAGGAGAGGAGAGACGAACCCCCACCACGAAACTCAGAGTAAACAGATGAAAATAAAACACGGTAGGGATAAACAAACAAACACTTTTTCCCCGCAGATAATATTGATAAGATAAAGAGGCGTAATAAAGTGATATGTGGCCGCTTATCCCAATTCTGGCGCGTCCCCTTCGTCCTTCCTCCATCACATTAACTCCTCTTGAGAAGATTAAACGAGACTTAGCCTTGCTGGAGATTGGACTTTGACGCCCCCACCCCAACTTCACACCACCCACACCCACCCTTATCTCGTCCCCACCCACGCCCACCCTCCTCTCATCCCTACCCACGCCTTCCCTCCTTATCACCACCCACGCCTTCCCTCCTCATCACCACCCAACCACGCCCACCCTCCTGTCATCCCCACCCACCCACGCCCACCCTCATCTTATCCCCACCCACACCAACCCTCCTCCCATCCCCACCCACGCCCACCCTCCCCATCCCCACCCACGCCCACCCTGAGTTGCCACAGTTAGTTACATAGATACAAAAACCATACATACCCAGCGTTCCTTTCGAGGTGATCCGAAATTGATACTAATTGAAAGACTCGCTGCATAATTCCAGAGATTAGGGTGTGTTTAGGTGTTAATTGCCCTGTTAGTGTTGGGTAATTAGGTGTGCAATTAGATGCCGGTAATAGAGGTTTGTGCATCAGCCTCCCACCTCATTCATCCGCCCAACCAACCAACCATCTCTATCTCTCTGTTTCTATCTGTCTGTCTGTCTGTCTATCTATCTATCTACTGTATCGATGTGTGCGTCACCTCTATATAAGTATCTACTCGTATTTTATCTAGCTATCCGTCTCTCTCTCTCTCTCTCTCTCTCTCTCTCTCACACACACACACAATTAGAGGCTTGTAATAGAGGCCCGTTTAATGCTTCAGCCTCTCACCCAATCCATCCATTCAACCATCCATCATCATCTTCATCATCATCATCATCATCATTATCATTATCGCTTCTTCTCATTACTCCTCAGGTGGAATAATTCCTTGTCTCCCCCTCCACTCTCTCTCTCTCTCTCTCTCTCTCTCTCTCCTTTCCCTTTTCCTTCTTTCCTTCCTTTCATCTCTTCCCTTCTCCTTCGTCTTTCCCGTACCTAACCCTTTTCCTCCCATTCATGCCTTCCTCTTTCCTTCCTCATCCTCTTCCTGCCTGTTTCCCACCTACCTACTTACCTGCTTACCCACCCACTCACCCACCTACCTACCTACCTACCTACCTACCTACCTTCTTAACCACGCACTCACCCACCCACCCACCTACCTACCTACCTACCTACCTACCTACCTTCTTAACCACGCACTCACCCACCCACCCACCTACTTACCTACCTACCTACCTACCTACCTACCTACCTGCGTCCTTGTGTGCAATCTTGGCGCGGATATTAATAGCGGGCATCGTTGCGTTGTTTTAGTAATTACCACAACGGTATTACCAGCATCACACGACATCCCTCCTAATGTCGTTACCTTAGCACTGACGACACTCCTCTCTCTCTCTCTCTCTCTCTCTCTCTCTCTCTCTCTCTCTCTCTCACACACACACACACACACACACACACACACACACACACACACACACACACACACACACAAACACACACACACATACACAAACACACACACACACACACACAAGAAGAATTATTAGTCAGCAGATGTGTAAGAGTCAAGAAAGCAAAGTCAGTTGAGGAGAGAGAGAGAGAGATGCTGAAAGCCATAACTGTTGTGTGTTTACTCATTAAACGTCTTATCTATACTAATCAGATGAGAGAGAGAGAAACTTCCTTCCTTCCTTAATTCCTCCTCTTATCCTCCTTCCTTCACTTTCCTATTTCCACTTATTGCCTCTCTCTCTCTCTCTCTCTCTCTCTCTCTCTCTCTCTCTCTCTCTCTCTCGTTTTATATTAAATGGATTACTTTTGGGGTCCAGTATTATTTTTTATCTATCTATCTATCTATATTCATCTGTCTCTGTCTATCTACCTCTATCTATCTATTTCCTTTGCCTTCCCTTTTCTCTTCGTCATTGTCATTTTTCTTATTTTCTCTTAGTTTTACTCCTCTTCCTTCCTCTTCGTCTCTTTTCCCTCCTCCTTCCTTTCTCTCCCCCTCTCTTTCTCGTCCCTTCCTTCGTCTATCTCCTTTACCTCCCTCCCTCCTCTTCCTCCTCCTCCTCCTCCTTCGTCTTCTACATGTTCTTCCTCAAAACTCCTCCACCCTCCATGTCCTCCCCTCCTCCCCTTCCTCCTCCTCCCTCCTTCTTTCTTGCCAGACGCCTTCCAATTATGCTTGACGACTCTCTCTCTCTCTCTCTCTCTCTCTCTCTCTCTCTCTCTCTCCTTTGTCTTCTTTACATGTCATCATTTCCATCTTGTATTCTCCACTTTCCTCCTCCTCCTCTTCCTCCTCCTCCTCCTTCCTCCTCCTCCTCCTCCTCCTCTTCCTCCTCCTCCTCCTCCTCCTCCTCAGGCTTCATTTCTTTTATGTCCCATGTTGTCCTGTTGTTGTTTACGCTTTTTGTTTGTCGAATCGTGTTTTTGTTTGTTGTTCAGTCTTCCTATATTTATTGTCTCTCTCTCTCTCTCTCTCTCTCTCTCTCTCTCTCTCCAAATCCCCCCTCCCCCTCCCCCCTCCCTCTCATGTTTGTGTTCTTGCGAGGAGAGAAAATTTGTATTGAATTATTCATGTTGGGGCCATTTTGTAGCCCGGTCAGACGTCACCCCCTCCCTCCCCTCCCCCTCCCCTTCCCCCTCCCCCTCCCCCTCCTTCTCCCCCTTGCTCCTCTTCCTCATCTTCCTTCTCTCTTCCTTCCACCAGCCCCAACCCCCACACTTCCACTTTCCCTTCCCCCTTTTCCTCCCCCTCTCTTCCTCCTCCTCCTCACCCTTCCCCTTCCCTCCTAACCTCCATACCCCTCCCCTTCCTTCTCCTCTGCCTCCCTGTACTCCTCCTCCTCCTCCTCCTCCTCCTCTCACCTTTTCCTTCTTTCCCATTTTACTTCCTCCTCCTCCACCTCCTCCTCTCCACACCCCTCCCCCTCCCCTCCCCACCCTCCTCTTCCCCCTCCCCTTCCCCACCTCCTCCCCCTCCGCTTCTCTTTATTTATAGGCAAATGTAGGCTGTTGTGGTGTTTGTGGTGGTGGTGTGGTATTGTGGTGCTTTATGCTGTGTGTTAAGGTGGTGTGATATCTGGTGTTATGTGCCCTGCTGGTGTTAAGTGCTATAGTTCTTTCACCTCAACCTGGCCCAGATTTTCGTCCCTTTGCAGCTTATTTCACGTAGTTCAGTGGTAGTGTGTTATATGGTGATGCGGTGTGATGCGATGGGGTGGTGTGATATATGGTGATGTGGTAGGGTGGTGTGATGGGGTATGATGTGATAGGGTGGTTTGGTATGTGATATGGTGTGATGTAGGGTGGTGTGATATATGGTGATGTGGTATGGTGTGATAGGGTGGTGTGATGTGGTAGGGTGATGTGGTATGGTGTGATAGGGTGATGTGATGTGGTAGGGTGATGTAGTTTGGTGATGTATGATGTGATAGAGTGGTGTGATGTGGTATGATGTGATAGTGGTGTGGTGTGGTATGATGTGATAGGGTGGTATGGTGATGTGATGCGGTGAAGTACTTTGACCTTCTTCTCCTCCTTCTTAATATTTATAGAGAAACGTGTATCCTGCCTATGACTTGGGCCCTGAGATGTGGTGTGATGGTGTGGTGTGGTGTGGTGGTGTGGTATGATGAAGTGTTAACAGTGTATGTGGTGGTGTTAGTGGTATAATGGTAGTCCTCAGTAGTGGTGTGGTATTCCAGTGTGGTGTAGCCCAATTAAGTGGTGTACTGGCACTGGTATTGTGGTGGTATTAATAGTACAGCAGGGATAAGTGGTATATTCTTGTCCTGGTGTTGTGGTATTCAAGAGGTGTAATTGTACTGAGTGGTGTATTCCTGAGCGGCACTGGTATTGTGGTATGGCAGTGTGGTGGTATTAAATGGTATAGCGGTAATAAGTGGTGTGGTGGTGTTCTGCTATTGCGGTGTGCCTGGGCCTGTGGAGTCATAGAATATTTAACGTGAGGCTGGTAATTCTGCGTGAGAGAGAGAGAGAGAGAGAGAGAGAGAGAGAGAGAGAGTGTGTGTGTGTGTGTGTGTGTGTGTGTGAAAGAAACAGGGGAGAGAGAGAGATTAAGAAAGACATTGTATGACTGAAAAAAAGGAGGGGAGGAAATAAGCGCACCGGAATAATATGAGAGAGAGAGAGAGAAAGAGAGAGAGAGAGAGAGAGAGAGAGAGAGAAAGTAGGGGAATACATATCCTCTCCTATATATGGTAAATCATATATACAAAAATGATAATGGGTATGGGTGTCATATATGTAAGAGAATCCTGACTCACAACCCCCCCCTTACATACCCCTCCACAATCCCCCACCCCTCACCCCTCACCCCCTACTGCCTCCATCATTCTCCTATAACCCCACCACTACCCACAACCCCACTCCTACTTCATCCCATCCACCCCACCCCACAACCCCCTCTGTATCCCCTTCACACCCACCCTACCATTTCCTCCACCCCCACCATTCTCTCTCAACCCCCTCCTATACCTCCCACCAGTCTCTCACAACCCCCTCCTATAACCCCCACCATCTCCCCCACCCCCACCATTTTCTCACAACCCCCTCCCATACCCCCACCATCTCCCCCACCGCCACCATTCTCTCACAACCCCTTCCTATACCCCCACCATCTCCCCCACCCCCACCATCCTCTCACAACCCCCTCCTATAACCCCCCCGGCCTGAGATGTGTCAAGGTGGTGGCGGCCTCTTCTCTTATAATATTCATGTGGTTGTTTGTGAGATTGAGCTGGTTGAATTTTTGTGGTGTGGTGTGGTGGTGGTGGTGGTAGTAGTTGTGGTGGTTGATGTGGTGGTGTTAGTTGTGGTGGTTGGTGAGGTGGTAGTTGTGGTGGTTGGTGTGGTGGTGGTAGATGAAGTGGTAGTTGTGGTGGTTGGTTTGATGATGGTAGTTGTGGTGGTAGATGTGATAGTAGTTGTGGTGGTAGTTGTGGTATCTTTGGTTTGTTTTCATGTGACGGAATTGGCTCAGTAAACTTCTATACAAAGTTGTGGTTACCTGACATTCAATAAACAATAGTTATGAGAGAGGGATGAGTCTCCTTGGTTACTAACAAGTCAGGTACAGTATCTGGAACTGTGGTATTTTAGGTGCGGTATTAGTTGCGGTGGTTGTGGTATTGGTAAAGGTTGTGTGTGTGTGTGTGTGTGTGTGTGTGTGTGTGTGTGTGTGTGTGTGTGAGAGAGAGAGAGAGAGAGAGAGAGAGAGAGATGGGATGTAAAATAGGTCAGAGGTGAACCATGATGCAGAAATATTATCATCATTACCATCATCATCATCATCATCATTATTATTATTATTATTATCTTCGGTTTCATCATCATCATCATCATCATCAGTGAAAGAGTAGTAGTAGTAATGATGATAATAATAATAATAATAATA